>NW_027492091.1:600000-756853 GCF_021521415.1 Bidens hawaiensis | reverse complement strand
CTCCTGATAGTGAAGAAGACTTAAAGAAGAGGATGGAAAAGGGAAATGCCAAAGTTACTGAAGAAGAGCCTCTTAAGGCATTTCCTGAAAAGGATGTAATGCTGCTGCTGCTGCCTTAAAAGAACAAGAAAAAATTAACAACGAGTAAATGGAAAGGGAGAAAATAGCCCAATCCTTAATTCATGAAGAAATGGCAGAGCAGGAGATCTTGATCAATGAAGCCAACATAGCAAAAGAAATACTTGATGATGTGGCTGATCAAGAGGTGATAGAGGAGTTGATTAAGATGAATAGAGCTGAGGAAGTTGATAATTCCTTAGCTATGGTGGTTAGCATGTTTCAACCCCAAAGTCAATCAAAAGAAACTGCTGAACCACCCAACTTCAATACTGATGTCATGATTGAAGAAGAGATTGGTGAGTCCATTGCTTCAATGGCTGCCAAGAAATGGGCAGAGCAAGTAAAGGAAGATCTGAAGAAGAATCCCACTGACAACTAGTCAGAAAGGGTAAATATGCCTGAGCCTCATGAAACACTTAACCAGAAGAGAGAAAGACTTTCAAGACTCCATGAAGAATTTACTGAAAAAGTCAACAGGTTTGCCAAAACCTATATGAGGAGAAAAAGGACTTATGAGCAGACTGAAAGTGAAAAAGATGCTAAGAGGGGGAAGTGGGATGATAAGAATAATTATTTTGTTGAAACACCTGATGATGAAGCAAGTCCTATAAGGGCAATTCCTTTGCAGACTCTAAGGCCATATGAATATGTGCAAGGAGTGCCAAATGTACCAATTACTGAGAACCCACCTTCTAATGAACCACAGATTGATGCAATGAATGATCTATCTGAAGGTGAGGATGACTCTGAAAATTCTGATGATGATAATAATGATGATCCTGAGAATGATGAAGGGAAAGTTGGTGCAGCTACAAATGTTATGTCCCAACAAGTTGAAATGACTGATGTACACAGGGCAAACATTGAGCTGAGTATGTTGGAAGCCAAAAGGCTTATGGAACAAAAGAGTAGAGATGCCAAGAAATACAGAGATTATCTAAGAAGGCACAACTACTCTGAAAAAGATTTGTCTCATTTCACTTTTGATCAACTCCAAGATCTCTATAATAGTGAAAGAGAAGAAGTGATTAAGAAAGCTGTAAGAGAAAATGAAGAACTTGAAAAGATGGAGAAATTGAAAGAAAAATTTGGAGGCATGTGTGGTTATTTATTGGAAAGGGGTATGATGCCTGAAATTGTAGAGAATTTATCCAGAGAATCAGTGGTGGACCAATATAACAGGCTGAAAAGAAAAGAAAAATCAAAAAGGGTCCAAGCTAAGAGCTCTAAGCAGGCTGAAGCAACTGATGAACCCCCAGCTAAGAAAAGGAGAATTCAGACTATAAGGGAGAAAGAAAAAGAACAAGTCAAATCTGTTGAAATCCCTATTCCTCAAGAAGATGTGAAACTTGAGCCTGAAGATGAACCATTTCGGCCTTGGGAAAATGAAGAAATGATAAGCATCCTGAGAAACATAATGATAAATAAGAGAGGAATGACTGAAGCAGACTTCAATGTCTTGGAGAAAGAGGATTTAAAGACTCTTTTCTATCTTCAAAAGGCTGAGTGGGAAAAAGCATTAAGGGATGGAGAGAACCCAAGATACTACGCTGATGGTAGGTTTGTACCTGGTGGATTAGCAAGAACTCCTGGAATGGTAAAGATGTTAAGAGAACTTAAAGTAGCAGGACATGATATTGTTGAATTAGCTAACCTTCCTACTGAGATGGTTGAAGCTGTTTATGTAAAAGTTTTCAACTTGGGACCTCAAAAGCCTAAGAAGTCCATTCCTTTTAGACCTCCAATTCACAGAAGATTTCCAAGAGATGGAAGAGGTCAAGGAGGAAGAGGTGAATCAAGTAGTTCAGCACAACAAAGAACAAGATCACAATCAAATGTGGATCTACCAAGAGAACTGTACTATGATTCTGTCACTGATACCCTCAAGGTGATTATGGAGAGCAGATTATTAAAAGAGATTATGGTTAGAAGTGACTTCCGTGAGTTTAATGAAGAATAGTTGAGAAGGATGGCCACACTCCATTTGAGTGACTACAGAAACAGGAACAGATCTGCATGTAGACAAATGAATGATCTATCAAAGTACCTGCATGAAGAAGCTGATAAAGGATTCCAATTCTTAAAAGAAAAGAGGAGCTGGAGATTGATTCAGTCTCACAAATCAAGAAGGATTTCAAAGCTGAGAAGAATGGACATAGCCGAGAGAGACTATCAAATGAATGTCCGAGATCAGAATCCATTATCCAACATGAATGCTTGCATAAGTATAAGAAGAAGGATGAGACATCCCAACTACACAGTACAGAAGAATGGCATAATTGCTGAGATTGAATACAAAGAGAATGCCGATCACTTCTTACTGAGAAACTCAGATGGAAAGATATTGGGGATCATCAAGGAAGACGAAGATTTGACATATCTGCACAGTGAAGATCTCATGGATATAAGGGACTTTGTCTTACCAGAAAGTCACATTCATTACCAAGCCCTTAATATCTTCAAGATGAAAGCTTCTTCAGAGCTAATCAACAGAAGACAAGCCATTCATGAAGCAAGAAGAAGATAAGATTAATAGAATAGGCTTTGTTTTGTAATGTCTTCGGACAACTTTCTGATTATGTAATTTTGTTTATGTTATTTGAATATGTAATTTTTGATTTTTGATTTGAAGTGTATTTTTGCTGAGTGTAAGTAACCATAGAAATGTTTTGGGTCAGCTGAGGTGTTCCAATCTAGGGGGAGATTGTTGGGTCAAGAAATTGACCTAAGGGGGAGATTGTTGAGTCAAAGATTTGACCTAAATGAAGTACATGGGAGATTGGAATCTTCTCAACCTCCTCTGAATTCGCCAAGTAATGGATCCGGGCACACCTTAGACATCCGAGCAAGCTTTTATTTGTCGAGTACGATATTTTGCCTACCGGGCAAGGTTTACTTCAAGTAATCTTCTTAAGTGAATATCCGAGCAGGGTTTGCAAATTAGTGCATTGCCGAGTAAGGTACACTAGTTTATGTAAATCCGGGCAAGGTTCACTTTATCAAGCAACTCTGTTCTTCAGAGCCAAGTATATTACTCTTCCGAGTAAGGTTTGGTTATCCAAGTCCAAGAAGCCAAGAAATTGGAAGACCGGGCAAGGTATTCATTAATAAGTATGGTCCAAGTATGCTTGATGATCTAAAGGAATATCTCCAAGTAATATCGGGCAAGGTTCAGCTCAAGCAAGGAACAGTACTCCCGAGTACACTTTGCTAATAAGTTATTTTATAGCAAAGAGCTGAAATGGATCATTGAAGAACAAGGTTGCTCGTAAGAAGTTGTCGGGCAAAGTCTGGCAAAGTCAAGAAGACTGAAGTCTACTCGGTGAGTATTTTACTTGGTGAAATACTCTTTAAGTAAAGTCTACCAGGAAACTGAACCCGAGCACACTTCTATGTTACCAAGTTATGATGGATGGCCGAGCATACTCGGAAAGACAAGACTGATGCAAAGCCTACCCGGAAGACTTGTTTTACACTTAGTTTATTTTGAATATGTAATTTGAGTATGTATAATTGTATTTAGGGTTTCTAGAAGGAATGACAGCTGTCCTAGGTTGGCAGGCCTATAAATAGAATGTTTAGGGCACGCCGCCAGGAACGGGGGCAGAGAGAGAGAGATAAGCCTTTACACTTTTCGGATAAGAAAGAATATTTCTTGAAAGTGACGGCTGTCCTAGGATTCATAGAAAACCCTAAATCGATTATCCACTTTGTATGATGAATGTTATATAAATGGAAAATCTTTTGAGTGAATCCTGAGTGTGCTTTCTACCTTTGATTATTCTTTGCAACCATATGTTTGTTATTGATTCCGCCATTAACAAACGGATATCTTTCTAAATATAGCACCCGTCATTAACTCTCTTGTCAACGCATTAATCTGTGTGAGTTATGACATGATTAATTAAGATCCGGCTGAAATCGATGGGAACGACATTGCTCTTCAATCCCCAACCTCCTCATTCACATCATGCTCTTAATACCTTTAAATCTCAATAAGTCCCCTATTTTTCATGTATATTCTAAAATTTAAAAGTTGTTGTGAAATATGTATATGGCTGTAAGAATAAAAGAGAATTTAGTGTGATTTTTAGGTTGATATGAATATTGTTCAACTTACGGTTTTCTTAATCTGGAGAATAAATATTGTCACCAGTCGTCTTTGCTGTGAATAACAAAATGGAACCAATATTTTTGGATCTCCAGCCATAAACACATGGTGTTCAATACACTGTTGGTTTTTTCTATTATGAAGGATTTCAAAGAAAAACTTGGTTGAATTGGTGATTTAGGGTATCTTTTGTACTATTTTGTTTACTTGCTTTGTTTTTTTCCTTGATTCAGTGATTTGATTATGATTTTAACAAAAATAGTTAAGAAATTTTTAGAGAATTTGATTGCATAAGACGAGAATGGTAAATAGAAATCTTTAAAGTTAAAGATTAAAATATAAGGAATTAAAAACGGTTATAAAAATAAGGGTAAAATGATCATTTATAAAATTATTTTTAGTGAACCGGACATATGTGTATTTAATTTCCTTTGGAAGGGAATACATGATATTTTATACTTTACATGGGTATATATGATATTTTCAAAGTTTGTAGACGTATTTATGAAATCAACCCTTTTAAAAACCTACGTTAAATGAATAAAAATTTTACTTCCTTTTCATATGGCATGCAGTTCAGAACTTCACAAGAATGTACTTTGGACTTTAATTCACTCAATGCCATGTTGTTTAAAAAGTGTAAGCTGTAGGACTAGAGTAGTTTCCTTGGAACATAATCATGTTTGTGCCTTGTTTTTCAACGTGTGCAAGATTGTGAGAGCACCTCCAATGATTTCGTTCACTGAAGGCCTGCTCTTTCCAAACGAGTAAGTGGTGGATGGGACACAATATGTGTTAGGTCTTGTATTAGAATCGTAGTGATTGGAATGAACTTGTGATGTTTTGATGTATATGAGTTATACGACATGTGACTTACACGTCACAAAACTTATGCAACTTATAAGCTTACACGTCGTATAAGCTTCAAGTCATGCCTATAAATAGGTAAACTTGACATATACGTTATACCTTTGGGGGTCCAGAAAGTAGATGTATTGATATTTGTCATAATCAGTTGTACTTTGTTGCTATTGAGTAATGAAAAGATGTTAAAGAGATTTCTTTGTGTTTTTTTTCAGTTTGTTATGGATTCCGCACATAGCATAGAAGAGTATATATCATCATGCATGTTCTTACATGTTTATCTTAAGATCATTGAATTGTCATATGCTTGCATCCTCAGCTCGTGTTGTTGCAAGACTACTTTAAACTTATCATTTTTAGGATCATCCTCCTCGAGATCATTTTCTGTTATCATCTATAAACACACAATAAGAAGCAATAAGAATATTGATTTTAAACATGAATGTGTGTATAAATGTATAACCCATTTATGAAACCCAACATATACCCTAACATATAACCTGTCTTGAAGTACACAACTAATAATCAACATGAATTATCACCATATAAGACAATCCACGTATAAGTAGTTTCTAGGTAACACAACGTATAAGTCTTATACCCTTTAAAACACACTTTTAGGAATCCATATGATCACAAAAACTTGTTTAACATGAAAAAATTTCTGATTCCAAACCTAAACTCATCGATAAACCCGTTTGGATCATCAATTTTAACTTTCAACTAGCCTAAGACAAATTATCAACCACTTTAGGGTTCTGATTTGACTAATCATTCAAATACGATCATAGTATCTTGATTAAAACAACGATTAAGGTTTGATATAGATCGAAATAACTGATTAATCAACTAAACGTAAAAAAGCCCTTTGAAATACACTCGTAATTGACGTATTCATCCATTCCATGAAACTGGTACACACAAAAGGATTATGTTTAGTTGACACAAACAGATTATGTAATATCGAAATTTTGTTAGTTGACGCTCCTTGATCATCCATCACTCCAGACATGTTTTTGGTATTTTGAAAAGGTTTTAGAAATGAAAACATCACTTAAAACTTGACAAACTTTTGGAAAAATAACCAGATCTATGGATTAAATCCTTAGATCTGATAAATCTAGACACAAAAGGAAACTAATCAATGTAAATCTCAATAAAGAAAACTTTTAAACCTCAATAAACAGTAGATCTGAGAAAATAAAAAACAGAGCAGCTGACATCACAAATTTAATGAAACGGTGTTCAGCTGGCATCATCATTCTTCATCTTCAAAATCAGCAGAATATTCAGTACAACTCACAATCAGCAACAGATCCTCACAGGTTGCAGAGACGAAGCTCTGATACCACTTGTCCGGGCCGATCAATCAACACAAAAACCAGTCTCGTAACCAACAACATCGTGTTGACAAAGACGGTTACGAATTTTGCTCTTGTGAAGATCGAATGTATATTGAAGGCGGAATCAATAATACTCAAATTGTTAGTAAAAAGACAGAAATGCAACAAACACACAAAGCAACTCAAAATATTTTAATTAATACTGTGAATGATACAACAAAAATAATTAGGGTTTCTACGTTGAATTCTTGTATTTGTGGCAGCTTTTCCGTACAAATATATTCTTTTTCAAGAAATGGCAGCCGTCAAATCACAATATTTGCTCGGTGTCCGTTGTCATAAACGTGCCTTAAAGTTTCCTTAAATAGGCACCCTGAGATCATCTAGAAACCCTAATGATTGATACATAACATATTCAAACGAATTCAAAAATATTACTAGTGTAAATAGGTCTTCGAGTAAGCTTATAATCTTTTATCTTTGTTGAGTAGACCTTGTAACCATAATTGTGCTTGGAATAGTTCTCCAAGTAAGCTTTTACTCAGAATATCTTAGAAAATATTCTTCAACCAAACTTCTTTCTTCATGATATTACCAAACTTTGATCGATAATATCCTACGAGCAAACTTGTTCTTCTTGGATCCCTTTAACCTTTTGTTACTTAGCTTATTTAAACAAGTTAAGTGTGCTGGTGACATTGTAGCTTGCTCGAGGTTGAACTTTGCTCGTTGGAAGTCTTTAGCAATTTCTTTAATAACTTCCTTCAAGTTTGTTGGGCCACTATTTATTAAACCTTGCCTGACCCACCATTATACTTGGTTTTAGCTTAGTTAAGTCAAGAGTTTGCTCTGAAACAAACCTTGCTCGACTTGAAGATACAGCTTGCTTGATGAAGTGTATCTTGCTCGAACTAACACTTAGAAAATAACTTTGCTCGTTGAGTAAAATATCATGATTGAACTAAGTCTAGGCTTGCTCGAAGTGTTAAGTTTGCTCGTTTTCCATACTTAGACATTTCTGAGGAGGTTGAGAAGATTCCAATCTTCCTTTTTCTTAGTACACGGTTTTGCGTCTCGAGTATTTGTATTTATCATTTTGTATTTATCGTTTATTTAATGTAAAAGTTAATTATATTTTAGCTAGTTTGTTAAGAGACATGTCTAGTTTGTTAAGGATGTTTAACGAACTAAACCTTAAGTTAAGTTCCTCCTGATTCGTTAAGGATGTTTAACGAATCAGGGGGTGTTTCGTTAAGTTTATTTGTTAAATGTATTGCAACGAAGTGGGTGGCTAGTTCGTTACCAAATGTGTAACGAAATAGACCCATCTTCTATATATAGTGGTGTAGTCCACTGTTTAATTTATGTTTTGAGTTTAAGATTAACGAACCTCTGCCCAATTGTTCTCTCAAGCTTCATCTTAATTAATTATTCAATCTATAGTATATCTATACACATATATACAACTAATACTAATATATAACATATAATCATAATAAGAGCATCAATGAACTAGATCCGTAATTGATTATTAGACCTTAGATCCGAGATCGATTTCATGGTTTCACAAGTGGTATCATAGCTTTAGGTGTTCGATTGCTCTTGATTTGATTGATTAAATTGTTAACTAAAGACTGTTATTAGTTATTTTGGTCTCATTTGGTTTCGGATTGAGTTTGGATCAAATTAAGTGTGAATTTTATTGGGATATGGATTGAATTGGTAAGATCTGTGTTTGTTAAGGTATTGGGAGGCTGTTTTGAGTTGGAATTGTGATTTGGATTGGTTTGTGTGATTGTGTGGTTTGGATCTGGTTTAGGCCTAAACAGGGGATCATTTTGGTTCAAATTGGATTCGAGATAAGGATAATTGGGTTACGAGAGGTGTTGGTTTGGATTCGAGACAATGTTACGAGTAAATTGATTGGTTAAATGGACGATTTGGTTTAGTATTGATAAAGTATTACAAATCTGGGTTTTCATTTTGGTGTTCTTAATTTTGCTAAAATCTGGAAATTCCAGATGATGATTTGAAGATCTTCATATGTTTTTGAAGATTCGTTAAATCATTGTTAGTTCGTTAAATACTGTTCATCAATTCGTTACTTGATTCGCTATATTTTCTTTTTCTTGTCTTCTAGTTCGTGAGACACGTGTCTTAGTTCGTTAACTTTAATTCCGACAACTTTTTCCACGTGGCAATTCTTGTAAGAGTTTGTTACAACAGTTGTAACAACCTAATTCGCAATAGTTGATTTGTTATCAACTGTAGCTAATTCGTCATCTTGAATCGCCACCTAATTTGTTAACAGTAACTTACTGATTCGTTAAGGAGACTCTGTAGTTCATAACATTAATTCGCTAAGCTTACACTTAATTGATTCGTTAAAGGAACCACCTGATTCATTACCATATTTCTTCAATCTAATTCGTTACTTTGACTTAATTCGTTGATCTAGTTCGCTATAACCAGTTCATGTGACACTGTTCCATATTCGGTAAACTCACAGAATCGTTAAAGCTGTTTCCAATTCGTTGTTGTTCACAGTTCATTAAGATATTTTTCAAATTTAACCCTTGAAATTTGATTGTCTTGTCATTTTTCAACATGGCTGGTATGTATGCTTTGGCTTCCTAAAATATGTTAATGCAACAAATGTTGCAACTAGACACCGAGATCAGTTCACATTCAAATTGTCCACGTTTAATGAAATTTAGCGATTTTGCTAAGTGAGAACCTCGTTTCCGTGCTCATCTAAGATCAGTTCTCCCTGATTGTTCGTATTGCCTGGATGAGGTATATACTGTTCCTATGATTGGAGATGAGACTATCGGCTTCAAACCTAAAGCCATATCTCAATACTCTCAAGAAGAAAAGAAAGCGTTGGAAATTGAGACAAAATCCTATTCTACTCTTACAATGGCTTTACCTAAAAACATCTTTCACCAAGTTGGTAGCATAAATATTTCTAGTTCTTCTGGAGGGTCTGGAAATTCATTCACTACAAATCAATTCTCACCACCACCGACTGTCAATATGAAGGAAGCTGGACAAAACTTTGCTTTCTTATCAGCTTTCATGTCTTCTGATGAGAATTTAGTGAGTAGTAAGATCGCTACGAGTGATTTGACTTTTGAAGACTATGATCAAATTGATCCGGATGACTTAGAGATTATGGACTTGAAATGGAACATGGCGATGATTTTCCATAAAGTTAAAAGGTTTATGCAAAGGACCAGCAAAGATCTTCCCACTTTAAACAAGAAGTTGGGGATTGATAAATTGAAAGTCAAATGTTATAATTGCCAGGAATTTGTACATTTTGCAAAGGAATGTGATAAGACAAAAAAGGAATATACTGGTCCTTGTAATCAAGATCAAAGTTCTTCTAGAAAATGAGGCAATGACGCTGAAAAGAAACCGTATTCTTCTGGATCACAAGCTATGCTGACTAATTTGGATGGAACTGATTGGTCACAACGACTACTGTGTAATAACAATCAAGCCAATTTGGTTATGTTCAAGACAAATGTTGTTTTTCAAGTTGCAAGCGGAAGTGAGCTATCGTCTGATAATGACACTGAATTGGATTCTGATGATTCATGTGATAAATTATCAACTACTTTTGCTTGCATGGCTAAGATCAAAGAGGTTAGTCCTTCTATCTCTGCTACTTTGGCTGCTAAAGTAACCTGTGTTGAATGTGAGAATAACAAACCTAAGTTAGAGTCTTTAAAAATCATAATGATAATTTAGTGAGAGAAATTGCTTCATTAAAGGATACTTATCGACAACTCTTGAATCCCAAATGAGATCTCAAGAAGATTGAAGCTTTGTCGACAAGTAACCATGATCTCAAGGCTGAGTTATCTGTTAAAATGACAATTAATGATCAAAAGTTTCAAGAAATTTTGAATCTCCTTCAAAGATAGCCAAGCTTGAGAATGAGGTTCTTGAGTTAAAGAACAAGTTGGGAAAATTTCGAAACTCTTCCTTTTTGCTAAACGAAATAATCGAAGTATCTGGTAAGCAAAAAGATTCGAAAAAGGGTATAGGTTTTGTTGAAATTCCACCACCTTTTCACATTGATTATAAAGCAAATCCTTTTGCTAGAAGAGAATAGGATTTGATTGTAAAAGAACCTGTGATTTCTGAAACACCAAAACCAGTGAAAACAGAAACTGTTAAAGCCCAATCTATACCTCAAAAACCTCATGTTGAAGCAACAAAGTATTCGTTGAAAATGTTGATAAAGTGATTATTGAGGATGTATTTGAACCTGAGGTTATAAACAAAAATGAGAACATTCCAAGTTCAAATCACATTATTTGTGAGCCTTATGAATTTGAGGAGGTCGTGTATCGTTCACACACAACTCATGAGAGAAAAGAAGACCAAGTTAATGTTAAACCAGCTAAGGCTAAGAAACCAAAAGAGCATAAAATTTCAGATGAAGATTTAATGCGCTTTATCAATCCTACTATTTCCAAGTCGACAACTGGTCGTGTGTTTATGTTGGAAGGAAATGATACAATGTTCACTGAGAAAGACATTCCAATTAGAATTATCAAACCTAAGCTAATTGAAAGCGTTTTTCACAATGAATCCTCCAAGATACCAGATCTTGAACGTCAATATACTTGTGCCAAAACATCAAACTCATCAGACCCATTGATTAAAGCTTAGCAATTGTTATAACATGCTAAAAAGGTTCATTTTGTGAAATCAACTGGAACAGATACATTGCAAAGTTTTTCCAACTGTTCTAACCATGACTTTTATATGAAAAAGAAGTCTGTATCGTCTGATGATTTGGCCAAGAGTTTTACTAAGAATATGTGTTATCAACCTTCTGTGGCATCTGTTTTTGCAAATCTCAACATGATCGTGTGGACATGCGAAGTTTTTTTTTGTGTGGAAAACAAGGTCATATGGTGAGAAACTGTGGCTAGAAGAAATCTCAGAGCCTTCATTCGTTTGTCAAGGACCAATCGAAACCGGTTTCTGTGATAAAGGAGATTCTGAAACGACCTGTGTCATGTGATGATGATACTCACATCATCTTCTAAAACGTGAATCCACATAACATGTGAACGAACACATGGTCAAGTAAAACCAAAGTTTGTTCCAACCGAGCCAATATGCAAGAACGTGAACTCAAATATCGTTCAAGCTGCCTATCTAAGACGAAAGTCTAAGAAGCCTATAACTTATTCTCAAGTTGTTGAACAACAGTTGAATTCTGTTGAAGTTAATTTTCCAAGAGAAACTCAAAAGGTGCCCAAGACTGAGGCCTGGCTGCCTTTTTGAACTAATCACTTTCATTTTGTGTATAGGGTACATCCAAGACCGTGTCTGGTGAAAACTGGATAATGAATAGTGGATGTTCTCGTCATATCGTTGGAAATCTCAACCTCTTAACAAATGTGATAAATATTCAAGGGGGATTGCTGGGAATTCTAGGGTTATGATAACACAAGAAGGTGAAGTTTCAAATGGTCACATTACGTTTGAAAAAGTCAATTACTGTGACAAGGTGGACCATAATTTATTGAGTGTGTCGCAAATCTGTGCCAAGAAGTATACAACCATGTTTACTGATAAAGAATGTCTGACATGGTTGTCATGTGATCACCTCGATCAAATGATATTTATGTCTTAAATATGTCTTATAACGTCTCAACGTCTATGGAAACGTGTTTTATCTTAAAAGCAACCGAGAAGGACTCTATTCTATGCATCGTAGAATGATTCACATTCATGTTCGAAAGATGAATTATTTAATGACGAATGACTTAGTTGAAGGTGTTTCTTTGAAGAACTTTAAATTATCTGATCACTGTGTTGCTTGCAAGAAAGGCAAACAAAAGAAAAAGTCACATCCGTCTAAGTTATTGAATTCAAATGATACTCCTCTTCAACAACTACATATGGATCTTTTTGGTCCTGTGAATCGTGCTAGTATCTCTGGAGATTGGTATGGTCTTGTAGTTACCAATGATTATTCAAGATACTCATGGGTTTTATGTATGAGTTCAAAAGATCAAACACCTGTTCTAGTACAAAACCTAATCACTAAGATCGAAGAACTATACAAGAAAAAAGTGAGGAGAATTCAAAGTGATAATGGTACTGAATTTAAGAACACTTTATTGGATTTCTTTTGCATTCAAAAAGGAATTCACCGAGAATATAGTGCACCTTATGTACCACAACAGAACGATGTTGCTGAAAGGAAGAATAGAACTTTGATTGAAGCTGCAAGAACTATGCTTGCTGATTCTAAGTTTCCTGTCCAATTCTGGAATGAGGCGGTGAATACAGCTTGTTATACACTTAATCGGGTTCTACCTGTTAAAAGACTCAAGAAGACAAGTTATGAACTTTTGAACAACCAAAAGCCTAACTTAAAGTACTTGGAACCGTTTGGGTGCCCTTGTACGATGTTGAAGAAGGATGTGGGTAAGTTTGAAGAAAAAGCTATCGAGGGATATTTTTTGGGGTATGCTTCTCTAAAGAAAAGGGTATTTAATCTCACTTCTGGTTGTGTTGAGGAATGGTATCATGTGGACTGTCAAAAGTACACCACACCTACTCAAGGGAAAGGTCCTGACTGAATGTTTGATTATTATGGCTTATTTAGTTCATTTACTCCATCAACTGAGCAACCAGATGAAGACCTGGTTCGTGCATTCTTTGAAGATCAATTGGTCATTCCATGATTTTCAAGTTCTAATGATGTTGTAGCTCCAACTGTTGCTCCAATTGGAGATTCATGTGATGATCCTCAAGCTTCTTCTGATAATGCTTCTATTTCTTCTAATAATACACCTGATGTTGATGATACAGTTGAAAGTGATAATTCAACTCCTAAGCTTGGAGAACATTAAACTAACTTATTTGAAAATATTGTTGTTCCTGAGAATCCCACTCTTCGGATTCATAATTATCTTCCACAAGAAAACATCATTGGAGAACTTGATGTGGGCGTTCAAACACGTCATCAAGTTGCTTCGTCAAGTGAGAATAACGTATTGTGTGCTTATGCAGATTTACATTCTTCTGGAATTGTAAATGTTACTAAATTCAATTGCTTTTGTTAGTGCACGGTTTTGGTGTCCGTAGCGATCGAATAAGTAATAGGTGGTTTAGTCTTTGTATTTAACGTATATTGTAAATAGCCTATAAATAGGGAGCTCATGCTTATAATTTAGTTGAAAACTTGTACAAAGTATTATAAAGTATTTACTCCATATTTATCAATAAAGTATTATATTTAAAGTATCGATTTCGTGTTGATGTATCGTATTAGCAGCTAGATCTTGGTCTCTATGACGTTCTCTCAATTGGTATCTGAGCAGGAGCTGCTCTCGATACATCAATAAGGTAAATCTGAGTTTTCGTGTTTTTCGTGTTCTTCAGGTTTTGGTCAGATCTGGAGTAATTTAATGTGTTATTGGTGGATTTGTTTGTGAATTCGTGTTTATTTATGGAAGATGAAGCTTCCTGTATAATTTGGTGTTAAGTTATGGTGTATTGAAGGATATGCCATGGAAGAGCATGGTTATGGTTTGATTCGGTTTATGATGATTTAATGAGTGTTAAGTTATTTAGATGATGGATTTGTGTTTAGAAATGAAATCCTCATGTTTATGTGGATTTTGGTGGTTAATTATGGTGAATTGAAGGTTTCACCATGGAAGAGCATGATATGGGTTAAGTTAATTGATGTTGAATTAATGGTTGTTAAGTTTAATGGTTCATATATTCGGAATCGTGGTGAAAATCCGAGTGTTCGGGTAGATTTTCATGGTTATTTATGGTGTTTTGATGATTTCACCATGGATGAAGTTCAAAAAAATCCAGATTCCGGCCAGATCTGAGTTTTCCGGCGAGATAATTGATTTTTCCGGCGAATTTCGTTTTTCGGCGAACACCTCAGATCCAACCACCTGATTCGTTATTAATGTAGCTGATTCGTTAGGAAAGTCTAACGAATTACTGTAGCAATTCTTTATGGAAAAGTAACGAATTAAGATTATTCGTTAAGGTAATTCATTAAGGTTATGATAACGAATTAGAGTGATTCGTTAAGCTAATTGGTTAAGGTATATGTAATGAATTAAGGCAATTCGTGAAGCTGATTCGTTAAGTTAAATATAACGAATTAAAGCAATTCGTTAAGGTGATTCGTTAAGGTACTGGTAACGAATTAAGGTTATGTGTATGACGAATTGGAATTCTTAACGAATGGGAGGCCATTCGTGTAACTGTTATAATGAATGAAGATTGTTATAACGAATTAAGAATGATAATTTATAACGAATTGAGTTGATTCTTTAAGTGTGTAACGAATGAGTTATTGGTTGACGAATGAAGATGACGAACTAAGTTAATGAATGAAGTGTATATTTATAACGAATTAGAGAGGCAATTCGTTAAAAAAATAATGATAAAATAAAATAAAATAAAATCTCTTGCTCGAATTTTTTCCAGAATACTCCTCGTAAGTGTGAGATTTCATTTTTGAAAATTTTGGCGTTAATCGTTATTTTTGGAAAATTTCGATGAATTTTTGGCGGGAAAATCGGAAAAATTTTCTTAATCGAAATTTTTCTAGGATGTTCCTAATGTATTGGAGACTCTTCTTGCAAATTTTGGTAATATATTTTCCGGCTGACTGTTTATGCGTTTCGACTGGCTGAGGGGGAGATTTCGTGTAATTTAAGGAGGAGTTTGTTAGTTTGAGAATCTTGAAGATTATTTAAGACCTTGCCGAATTTGTCAAGAAAGGGGGAGATAAAACTTTCATTTGAGATTATTTGGCTTGTATCTTCCTACATTTGCAAGGTTTCTTGAACAATTACTGCAATTCGGGTGGTAATTCGTGTTTGAAAAGCTGCGTTTAACTGAGTTCAAGGCTGCAGTTGTTTTTCGATTGGTGATTGATTTGTTCAAGATTGAAACCTGACTATGTGGGATACGAGTGTCTGTACGTTTACTTCTTTCTGAGGGACTTGATCCTGACTATGTTGGCTACGAGTAAATGGCGGATTACTTCTGTTGAGGGGGACGATTCTCGAACGAGTTGATCTTATTGAAGAATATACGAGTCTTGTCATTGGAGTGAAGAATTTGATCATTTGGGGTTTATTAATGAAGGTTGGAACTCTGAATCTTATGCCTAAACATTAGTGCATCTTTGCGAACAAGATGTGGAAGAGCTTCAAAGAGTATATTTGGATACACGTTATCAAGAGAGGTAAAACCGAAGTGAAATATGTTGAATGATCGAGTTGTTCATGAAGATGTGTGACGAGGTTAAACGTAAAGATATGTTTTCTTTACCGGTGCTGACAGATAGCTGATGACTTGATGCTGATTGTTGAAAGATTTAACCATATCATACGCCAGTGGATGATCGGAATGATCTCCAAGAGTTGCTCACTTTTAGGGGGAGATCTGATATGAGAAGCTACATGTTATTAGTTTGCTGAAAAAGATTTAAAGATTGTTTGTCTGCACAAGCCCTAAAATCATCAGTCAAGGGGGAGTCTGTTAGTTCACGGTTTGTGACTGGTGATTTGCAGTTAAAGTATTCAAGGATAAAGTATTCGATAGCTACGGAAAAGGGAGGGTCTGTTAGTGCACGGTTTTGGTGTCCGTAGCGATCGAATAAGTTATAGGCGGTTTAGTCTTTGTATTTAAACAATGCCTCGTATGACACTTCAAGATCCTTCTTGGGTAGAAGCCACGCAAGAAGAATTACAACAATTTGCACGTTTGGGTGTTTGGGATTTAATCGACAAACCCGCTAGAGTCAAGAAAGCTATTCCGACTAAGTGGGTATTTAAATGTAAGAAAGACGATCATGGTGTGATCGTGAGGAACAAGGCATGATTAGTGTTGCAAGGTTTTCATTAGCAAGAGGGTATTGACTACACTGAAGTATATGCTCCGGTTGCAAGATTAGAGTCTATTCTTATCTTTCTGGCGTATGCTGCTTATAAGAATATCAAGGTCTATCAAATGGATGTTTAAAGTGCTTTTCTCAATGGTGAACTACACGAGGTAGTGTTTGTTTTACATCCTCCTAGCTTTGAAGATCCTGATTATCCGGACCGAGTTTACTGATTAAACAAGGCCTTTATGGTCTACATCAAGCCCCGAGAGCTTGGTATGTCACACTTGCCGACCATCTGACTGATAACATCTTCAAGTGAGGGACTGTTGATTGCACTTTATTTTATAAGACTGTTGGTGATGATCTTCTCTTTGTTCAGATTTATGTCGACGACCTTATCTTTGGGTCTACAAACGACAAGTTATGTAAGGAGTTCGAGAAGTCCATGCAAACAAAGTTCGAGATGAGCTCGATGGGAGATATGAACTTCTTTCTAAGGTTGCAAGTTCACTAGTCTGCGAAAGGAATCTTTATTCACTAGACCAAATATGTGAACGATGTCTTGAGCCGATTTAAGATATCTGCCGGAAAAATCCCTTTAACTCCTCTCCCCGTGGGTCACAATTTATCACCGAATGAATTGGAGGACACCGTTGATCCTACCCTCTATCGTGCTATGATCGGATCTTTAATGTATCTAACGGCTTCTTGCCCCGACATTATGTTTGCTGTTTGTCTTTGTGCTAGGTTTCAAGCAAGTCCACGAGTGACTCACCTAGCAGCGATCAAGCGAATTCTTCAGTATCTGAGGGGAAATCCAGACATCGGGTTATGGTACCCCAAGGACGACAACTTTGAACTTACCGCCTTTTGAGACTCGGACTTCGGAGGTTGCAAAATTAACTTCAAATCAACTACGGTAGGGTGTCAATTCTTAGGAAACCGGCTTGTTTCCTAGTAGTGTAAGAAGCAGACGACGGTCTCTACTTCAACCGCTGAGGAAGAATATGTTGTAGTCTCGAGTTGCTGATCCAAGGTTTTGTGGATTCAACAACATCTGCACGACTACGGTTTGAAGTTTTATAATTACTCCTATTTTGATTGATAACTCTGCTGCCATAAGTATCACCAAAAATCCCGTACAACATTCTAAAACGAAACATATCGAAATTCAATATTATTTTATACAGGATTGTTTTGAAAAGAAATTAATCGACCTTGAGAAAGTACATACTGATTTTCAGAAAGCAGATATATTTACCAAAGCCTTTGACAAAACTCGATTTCAATTTGTTTAAAAACTAGTTAAAATATATATATATATATATATATATATATATATATATATATATATATATATATATATATATATTCTTGTTTAGATAATTTTTGTTTGTTAAACCTTAAATTCGTTAACATATTGGGTTTTCAAAATAAAATATATCGTTGACACCAATATTCCTGTAACCCTTAAAATATTCGAACAGGATATTAATCTTATAATTTAAACTAATATTAAATTAATAATTTGTTAATAATTCATTAAAATTCGTTAAAATTCGTTAATGTATAAAATAATATTATAATATCCAACTCTATAATAAATATACATTCAACACTTCAAAATCCCGAGAACCCGAGTTATCTACTTTTTATAAGTCGTTAGTTAATATTAATTTAGAGCTTTTACTTCTAGTTCATAACGTTTAATTGCTTCGGTTTCATTTATGCACTTTCGGTTTTATTTCAAATTTGTCTTCAACTTAAAGGTGACTTGACACCCCCTTTTTTACTCTTGGGGGTAGCATATATATCCTATCCAAATTACAAATTCGTTTATTCATTATTTACAAACGAAAATTCGTTACATGAACTTGTGTGTTTATTTGCTTTACTTGCTCAAAGATTACGTGATCATGGTTTCCTCATTAAGTATGATCATACGCCCCCCTGTGCACTCAGGACCTCGATGTTATGAGTGGTTTTGGGACCCCCGATCCGAGTACGTTGGTTGTTACCAACGAAAAGGACACTTACTTGCGCTATTATCCGAGTACATTGGTGCACAATCCCAACTGGAAATGAACTTACTTGCTCATTTACACTTGTGCATAGAATTGTAGATTTTTATGTACTTTTATCAAAATTTGTGTGAACTCACCAACTATTCATTTAGTTGACATTATTTTATATATATGCTCTAGGCACAACGATTAGAAAATATCATGAGAAGAAGACATTAGTACTTATGTTATATTAATAAATGGACAGGATGTCAATTGTTCATGTATTTTCTTTGTATTATTCGTTACAAACTTATGTACTTGATGTGTAAATCAATTAATGGTAATATTATCACTTAATAGGTTCACATGTGTTTTGAGCAATCTGTATGTCACACTCGGGCGTATTCCGTTTTAGCGGGGTGTTACAGTATCCAAGTTAAAGAAATCAATCTTTGAATTGAAAAAAGAATCTAGAAAATGGAATCACAGTTTTGATGAAGAGGTTAAGAAATTTGGATTCATCAAGAACACTGATGAGGCTTGTGTGTATAAGAAAGCTAGTGTGAGCATCATTACTTTCTTAGTATTGTATGTTGATGACATACTACTATTTGGAAATGACATTCCAACCATGGAAGGTGTAAAATCCTGGCTTGTGAGTTGTTTTTCCATCAAGGATCTTGGTGAAGTCGCCTATATTTTGGGAATAAAGATCTATAGGGATAGATCAAGGCGGTTGATAGAGTTAAACCAAAGTGCATACATCGATAAAATCTTGAAAATGTTCAATATGGAGAACTCTAAGAAACCTATTCAAAGTGGAACGATATTGAGTAGGTCTCAATGTCCAAGCTCAAAGGATGAGCAAGAGAAAATGAAAGGAATCCCATATGAATCTTCTATAGGATCCATCATGTATGCAATGATATGCACTAGACCGGATGTCTCATGCGCTTTGAGCATGACAAGTAGATTCCAACAAAATTCGGGAAGTAGCCATTGGATGGTTGTTAAGAGCGTACTGAAATACCTTAGAAGGACTAAGGATATGTTTCTAACATATGGCTCTGGTGAGGAGGAACTATTTGTAAAGGGTTACACGGATGCGAGTTTCCAAACTGACTGTTATGAATGGTGGGGCAGTCTCTTGGAAGAGTGCCAAACAAGATGTGGTAGTAATGTCGAATACTGAATCGGAATACATCGCCGCCTCATTGGCAGCTCAAGAAGCTGCATGGATAAGGAAGTTCATTGCAGATCTAGGGATAGTCAGTACCATTCAGGACCCTCTAGAGATCTTTTGGGACAAAGAGGGTGTGATTGCTCAAATCAAGGAACCCCGTGCACATCAAATGACAAGGCACATTGAGCGAAGATTCAATTACATATGGGATGAAGTTGAAAAAGGAAAGATATGTATTTGTAAAGTTCACACCGATCAAAACATTGTGGATCCACTCACGAAGTCTTTGAAAGGTCGAAGCATAAGGGTCATACTTGCGCCTTAGGACTTCGATATTCTAGTGATTGGATTTGATCTATTTAGTATTTGGATAACAGAACAATTATTATTTTGACTCATTCATATGATTATGGTTTATGATTATAACATTTTGAGTTATCTTCCATTTTTGCATGCTTAAATCCATGAATAAGTTAATTAATCTAAAACTCCGTAGTCGTTCATATTTGTGGAAACAAATATGAAGGTAAGACTATTATGAACTTGGATTGGTGGATATTCATAAGGCATGAATATAGAGCAAGGGTTTGCTGCCAAGGTTCATAGATATTTATGGGATATAAATATTGGACTGGCCCGCCCTCAAATGTTACTGCATGGAATCCTTGTGATAGGTGGTCATAGGTAAATTTAAGTAAAGGCGAATATCATATTATACTCCGGCCTGAGATACATATTGGGTCTTGATATTCACCAAATATTATGCTTTGACTTAGTTCTTCGCTGCTCTGAAACATGACGGTACATAAGGCTAAGATCAGGTATGGAACGAGGTGATTGTGATAGACGTATGTAGTCAAAAGGGGATTTTTCCCTTTTATTCGTTGAGAGTAAGATGTCTAAGGCCTCCTAAGTGAAATCAATAGAGAATGATCACTCTGTGTCTCTGCATTTAACATGACATCTGTGGCAAAAGGATAAATGATATATTCACCCAAATCATTTTAAGTTGGGGACTTGAAGGGGATGATGTTATTGAATGGCACTTCGTCATACGTATTAGGGGTAGTAAACAGTTGTTAGGCGTTATTTGCTATTTGCATCAATCTTCTATGTATCTTGTGCAAGTAGGAGATTGTTGGAATCGGTCTGCTGAAGACACATATTTGGCTAGTACGTTATGATCCAAGTCGTGTCATACCCAATAACAAGCTAGACAAACACCACGATATTTATTTAAGATATGATCTAACAAATAAATATCAACACTTAGAATATTTGGAAGTTGGGCTTCTAAATATTTGCATTTGGGTGATAAATAAATTATATGGATAATTTATGTTATGAGAGATTTTGCATTTTTCATGTACGATGTTATTTAAATTGGTTAAATAACAATATGCAAGACTTACTACATATTGCATTTTTCATATACGATGTTATTTAAATTAGTTATATAACAATATGCAAGACTTACTGCATTTTGCATATACGAATTTATTTAAGTTGGTTAAATAACAATATGCAATGCATACTGGATTTTGCAGTTATGTTATGTTATAGCACAAGTAAATAAAATAGATTTCTTGAGTTTGAATTTGGTGGGAATCTTTTGGCTGCACACCTCCCCCCCCCCCCCCCCCCCTTTCTCCTCATTTAATTATTTTATTTATTCCAAGACATGCACTACTTTTGGTTGGGCGGATTTGTAACAAAATGGATTTCAACTATATTTTCCATGACTCATACATAAATCGTCTAACAGAATTTGAAGATGAACTAAAGAACGCATTAATGAAAATTCAAGCCCTGAAATCTGAGGTTGATAAGACCTCAGATGCACCAAAACAGGGGGAGAATGCATTAAATCTTCTATCTATGTATGAAAATGATGATTCATATCACGAGCTGATTAATGAAAAAGAAAATGCTTTGCATCTGTTGAAACATTATGATAATGCATCAGAGAACCCGGTTTCAAATGAAACTAGGATTGAAAGTGAGGAGTTTCCAAAAAAGAAGAAAATAAAGTGATTCATGAAAATAGTAATATTGAAGAGGAGAAAAAGAAGTCCAGGGGAAAGGGAATTGCAACAAAAAATGATCAAATGGAGATCATAAAAACTCCAAGTAGTAGTGAAGAAATTATGTTCGTTGATGAATCTGAGCTAAAGGCTAGAATGGTATTTGAGCAAAGAAAGATAGATATTCAAGAAAAAATATTCTTGAATAAAATTTTGTCTGAGAAAGAGATAGTATGGAAAAAAATAATTATGGATCATTTTGAAAATTCGAAGAAACCAAGAGATGAAGCAAAAAATGAAAATGATAAAAAGATCCCACAAGAAGTGATTGAAAAAATATTAAATGGTGAAGAGATTACAAAAGGAGTGCCTGTGTCACTATTAAAGTTGATTCGAAATGAGGAAACTGAAAATGATGTTAAAGACATTCTGAACAATGTGCTTGAAAGGGTCATCAACGCTTTGGATATTAAGAATGATCAAAAGATTATCAAGAATGTTGATACAGCAAGTGAAAGATTAAGAGAACAAGATGTAGAAGGAAATTGAAAAATTGTTGTGTAGATATGGTGGTAAACCAAAATATCTTATGGACAATGGAGTTCCCTTTGACACTATGAAATCCATGACAAAGAAAGAAATCATGTTTAAATTCAAAATCATCAAAACACAATTAGAGTGTGGATTATTCACTTTAAAGCCAAAATGTGATAACTAATCAAGAATAATGAAAAATAATTCTTTGTTGAACCTGTTCTTCAACAATGTAAATACCTATAAACAAAACATAGATGTGAGTGAAACTTGAAATTGAAACCCTTCACCTAGTTGAGCGATGTCAGAAATCAAAAGTAAGACACTCACAAAGTCTGAATGTTTAAAAGAGAAAATAGATTAAGCAAATTTGTGTACTATGAAGATTTCAAGATAGGGTACTAATATGCAATAGGTGGAGAGAAAAGTTACTGAAAAAGTTCTGTTAATTCCCTCATTACTATTGTACAATGGTTACTTTATGATAAGGGTTAAAAGCTTTTGTCGTGTAGTACATGAATACTGACAACAACCCTATTTTTTTAATTTTCAAACTTAATGTTTTCTCGATTATGTAATAATTTGGAGTTTGCTTGAAAGAATAATAATCAAGAAAAGAGTTAAAGTTTCTTCAAAGATATACTATCAAGTATACTCGAAGATCAAAGTTTACTCGAAAATAATTCTGAAACATAAAGTATGCTTGAGGACACTTATAATGTCAAAATTTAGCATCGAAGTGTGTTCTAAGCATAAAGTGTACTCGAGATACAAAGTTTGCTCGAAAACACTTAAATTTCTAAACAAAGTAATCACACATAAAGAAAAACATAATCACATTAAGAATTTATCAAGTATGCTCGAATGAGATAAATGTTCACATACACATCCAAGTTTACTCAAAAACACATATTCATGCAAACAGTTACATAAGTATACTCAAAGATACTTAGTAATCACACAACATATTTAAAATAGACAAATAATCAATGAATAGTTCATTTTGAGAGTGGATTTGCTATTAAATGCAACACTTTTTAACTTAAACCTTATTTGATATTAGTGCATTTTTTAGATCATATTTCGGTTTCTCATTTTAAATCCTTTTCTTTTATGAAAAGATCTAAACATAAGATCATATTGACTAAGTCACATTTCAATACTTCATTCTGAGCATCATTATGACACATTATGCATGTTAATAGCAGGATATTACTTAGCATGATTTTCATTACTGTCAGGACCGATCTAACACTAATCAATCGCGTAACCAACAATTTAATGTTAACAAGACGGTAACGAAGGATTCTAGTGTGAAGACCCGATGAACATCAAAGGCGGAATCAATGATATTCAAAGTGTTGCTAAATGAGCAAAAATATAACAAACACTCACAAGTCACTCAAAAGATTTCCATTGATATTATCTAAGAATACAATGAAGATCATTAGCGTGTGTAGGTGGAATGTCAGGTGTCAGGCTACTTTCCATACAAAATATTTCGTTTGCTAAGAAAGTTTTGTCAGCCGTCAAATTACTCAGTATTCGCTCAGGTCCGTCACCTCTCTCATAAATGTGACCTAAACTTTCCTTAAATAGACACAACTGACACCTTCTAGAAACCCTAATGATTGTTACAAAACATATTCAAACGTATTCAAAATATTACAAGTGTAAAAGGTCTTCGAGTAAGCTTTCATTTTTGTCGAGCAAACCTTGTAACCATACGTGTGCTTGGAACAGTTCTCCGAGAAAGCTTTACTAAGAATATTTTCCTTAGAATGTATTCTTCTAGCAGACTTCAATCTTCATGATAATATCAAACTTTGCTCGATAATATCCTACAAGCAATCATGTTCTTCTTGATCTCTTCCACATTTTGTCTTTAACTTACTGATACAAACCAAGTGTGCTCGTGATACTATAGCTTGCTTGAGGTTGAACCTTGCTCGTGGAAGTCCTGAGAATAATTCCATTATAACTTCCTTCAAGTTTGTTTGAGATCACTGATTATTGAACCTTGCTCGACCCACCGAATTACTTGGTTTGAGCTTGGTTAAGTCAAGTGTTTGCTCTGAAACAAACCTTGCTCGATTGAAGAACAACCTTTCTTGATGAAATGTAGTTTGCTCAAGCTAACACTTAGAAGAATTCCAGAAGATAACCTTGCTCGTAAGTAAGATACCTACTTTGAATAAGTTCTAAGCTTGCTCGGTGTGCCATGTTTGCTCGTATTCCATACTCAGCCATTTCTTTGAGGAGATTGAGAGGATTCTAATCTTCCTTAGGAAAATCTTGATCCCAACAATTACATTGGTGATATGCTAAAGGTTCAGTTAGTTGCATAATACATAAATGCATAACATTATTGCACTAAGAACATATATTCCAAGCAGTTGAAATTGAAACAGTTGTTTGCTTTTTTGCATTGCCATGAAAGCAGTCTGTCTCGTAAGAATTGACAACCAATAGATGTTGACTTCCTGGTCATATTGCACCGATCATAGTCCCAATCAGTGTAGACTAGAAGATCAAAATCATTGTTCTTTGGATACCAAATTCCCAAATATGGCTTTCCCTTCAAATATCTGAAGATTCTTTTAACATCCATTATATGTGAAACTTTGGGATTAGCTTAAAATATTGCGCGCGCACACACACACACAACAAACATGATATTTGGTCATGAAGCAATTAGATACATTAGTGATCCAATCTTAGCTCAGTATTCATGTTGATCTACCGGCTTCCCCTTTTCATCAGCTACCATATTTTCAAGTGTGTCCATTGGAGTAAAAGCAGTCTTCAAATCTTGGCATTTGAACTTGGTTAAGATGTCTTTTACATACTTGGATTGACTAATTAATATTCCATCCATCTTCGATTGAACTTGCAATCCAAGGAGAAAATTCATTTCTCCCGTAGAACTTATACTGTATTTTGACTTCATGACTAATTCATACTCTAAACACATTTGTTCATTTGTAGATCCAAATATGATATCACCAACATACACTTGAAGTATGTGTAAATATCTTTTTCTTTTCTTGTAGAATAAGGTCTTGTCAAGGGCTCCTCTTTGTAAACCATTAGCAAGCATATGGTTTGACAACTCATCTTACCAAGCTTCTGGAGCTTGATGTAGACCACATAGAGCCTTGTTAAGTTTATACACACTATTTGGATAATCAGGATCCTCAAAACCTGAAGGTTGAGTGACAGACACCTCCTCTTCTATTTTACCATTCAAGAAAGCAGATTTAAAATCCAGCTGAAACACTCTAACATTCTTTGATGCGACATGTGAAACAGATTCTTATTGCTTCCAACTATTCTACAGAAGCAAATACTTTCTCAAAATCAATTCCTTCTTCTTGTAAGCAACCAAGAACAACTAATTTTGCCTTGTTTTTTTATTATAATTCCTCTTTTAACCCTCTTATTTCTGAAACCCCATTTGGTGCCTATTGCATATTTTCCTCTTGGTTTATCTAATAGTTCCCAAACTTGCAAGTTTCCAGAACTAAGCTAGTTCCTCCTGCATAGCTTCTACCCAACTGTTGTCATTTAGTGCTTGAAAAATGTTCTTTGGTTCTATTTGGGATAGAAAACATGAATATAAGCAAATGTTTGCAGTTTTAGAGGCACTTCTGGTCTCTCTTTCATGCAGGTCACCAATAATGTTTTCAATAGGATGATTCTTTGGACCAAAGAAGTTAGAACAATTTGAGTAGAATTCCGTGCTGGATCAAGATTTGAATCATTTTGATCAGGTTCTTCAATGATTAGTTCTTGAGCATAATTGTTCATTTTTGCTTCTTCTACATTTTGATTAGATGTTGATGCAACATCATTTGACATATTCATATTTTGAAACAAATATTCAAACATTGACTGTGTGTCATGTTGAGTCTGAGCTTGTTGGTTATCAGATTGATCACCAAGTATTTCAGTGTTCTCTTGTTCTTGTGAGTGAACAATTTGTTCATTGTGTTCATCTTCATTATCTTAAGAAATCTCCTTTTTGAAAAAGAACTCAATGTCTTCATTAGAAATTTTAGACCACAATTTGTCTAAGTCAATCTACTTTTCAGAAGTTTCTTCAGGAACCCTTGTTTTATAAGAATATTCATCAATGTCTTCAGGATAGATTTCGAAGGATTTGGTCAATTTTTCTAAAACAAACAACCAGCTTGCTCCATCAACAAGTATTAAACTGATTCTCATTGAACATGATATCAGATGATTCAATCTCACTCAAATGATCTTTCATATATACTCTATATGCCTTTGAGTGTGAAGAATATCCAAAAAAGAAACAGTCTAAGGAATTTGATTGGAACTTGTTCAAGTAATCTTTGGTGTTTGATAGAGAATAGTTGCAACCAAAAGGTTTAAGAAACTTGATGTAGGGCTTCTTTTCTACAAAATCTTATAAGGATTTTTGTTCTGTCTTTTGTTGAGAAGGACCATGTTCTGAACATAGCATGCAGTGTTGATCGCTTCTGCCCAAAATGATACAGGTAGATAAGCATCTGCAAGCATGGTTCTTGCAGCCTCTATCAGTGTTCTATTCCTTCTTTCTGCAACACCATTTTGTTCAGGAGTTCTTGGGGCACTAAATTGTTGAAATATTCCGTTTTATAAACAAAATTCAGTTATAACCCCATTTTTGAACTTAGATCCATTATCTCTTCTAATCACCTTAACCCTTGTATCCATTGGATACTTTAGATCTCATATTCAAGACATAAATATCATTCGATCGTGGAGATCTCATGACAACCATGTCCTCGGGAATCACATAACCCGGTTTCAAGATAAGACATTCTTTGTCAGTAAATATCGTAGTGTACTTTTTATCGCAAATCTGCGACACACTCAATAAGTTATGATCTATCTTGTCACAGTAGTTAACTTTCTCAAAAGTAATATTCCCATTCGAAACTTCACCTTCTTGTGTGATCATGCCCCCAGAATTCCCAACAAATGCTACATAACCCCCTTGAATATTTCTCACGTTGATTAATAGGTTGAGATTCCCAGTGATATGACGAGAACATCCACTATCCATTATCTAGTTTTCACCAGACACTGTCTTGGATGAACCCTACACATAAAGTAAAGATGATTAGTTCAAAAAGGCAACACAGGCCTCAGTCTTGGGCACCTGTTGGTTTTCTTGAGAAATTTTAAATTCAGCAAAATTCAACTGTTGTTCAGCCACTTGTGAATAAGTTACCGGCATCTTAGACTTTCGTCTTAAGTAAGTTGCTTGAACCACATTTGAATTTTCATTCTTGCATATCGGTGCAGTTGGAATGAACTTTGGTTTCACTTGACCATGAGTTTCATTAACATGAATAACCTTTCGAGGATTCACATTAGAGAACATAATATGAGTATCATCAGCATACGACACAGGTCGTTTCAGAATCTCTTTTACCAAAGGAACCGGTTTGGAATGGTCTTTGATAAAAGGGTGAAGATTCTGATAGCTCTTCTGACTACAATTTCTCACTACATGACCATGCTAACCGCAAAGAAAACAGCTTCGCATGTCCACACGATGATGTTGAGAATTAGTTGGAGCAAATGATGCAGAAGATTGATGATGGCTCACATTTTTAGTCATGCTCTTAGCAAACTCATCAGATAACTCAGACTTCTTATACAAGTAAAAATCTAAATTAGAGCTATTTGAAAAACTTTTCAGAGTATTTGTGCCAGTTGACTTTACAAAGTTAATCCTTTTAGCATGTGATAAAACTTGCTTGGCTTTAGTCAATGGATCAGAAAAAGTTGATGTTTTTGCTTGAGCATACAGACGTTCAAGGTCTTGAATCTGTGACGTTTCATTGTGAAATACACTCTCAATTAGTTCTGGTTTGATGATACAAATTGGAATGTCTTTTTCAGTAAACATTGTGTCAATTCCTTTCAACTTGAAAACTCTAGCAGATGATGGCATAGAATTAGGAGGATTAATGAAATGCATCAAGTCCTCATCAGAAATCTTTGGTTTATCTGACTTCTTTGCCTTCATTGGTTTGGTTTTCACAGTTTCTTCCTTTTTCACTTGAGACTTGACTGAACCATACACAGCTTCCTCAAATTCTTGAGGCTCGCAAAGAATTTGATTAGAACTTGGGATGTTCTTATTCTTGTGTATTACCTCAGGTTCAAATACGTCTTCGATAATCACTTTGTCAACATTCTCAACAAAGATTTTGTTGCTTTCAACATGAGGTTTTTGAGGAGCAACTTGGTTTTAACAATTTCTGTTTTAACCGTTTTAGATTTTTCAGAAATCACAGATTCTTTTTCAATCAAATCCTTTTCTTTTCTGGCAAAAGGATTAATTTTATAATCATTGTGAAAAGGTGGCGGAATTTCAGCAAAACCAATGCCTTTCTTTGAATCCTTAAGTTTTCCAGACACTTCAATAATTTCATTTAACAGAAAAGAAGAATTTCTAAATTTACACAATTTGTTCTTCAACTCAAGAACCTCATTCTCAAGCTCGGTTATCTTTGAACGATGTTTCAAGATTTCTTGAAACTTTTGGTCATTAATTGTCATTTTCACAGATAACTCAGCCTTGAGATCGTGGTTACTTGTCGACAATGCTTCAATATTTTCTCGAGATCGCATTTGAGATTCAAGATATTGTCGATAGGTATCCTTCAGAGAAGCCATTTCTCTTACTAGATTATCATTATGAGTTTTCAAAGCTTCTAACTTAGGTTTGTTAGAATCACAGACAACACATGATACTTTAACAGATGAAGTAGCAGATATAGAATGAATAACCTCATTGATCTTCAGAATAAGATCCAGAATCGTTGTCAGAAGACATCTCACTTTCACTTGCATCTTGAAAATCTTTCTTTAGCCCAAACATAGCCAAATTAGCTTGAGTATCATTACACAACAGTCGTTGTTACCAATCATTTCCATCAACAAACATTGCCTGTGACCTAGAAGTAGATGGTTTCTTTTTAGCATCACTACCTCGTAGTGTAGAAGAATTTTGATGTTGACCACGAGGACCAGTATACTCTTTCTTCGGTTTGTCACACTCCTTTGCAAAATGTCCAAACTCTTGACAATTATAGCACTTCATTTTTAACTTGTCAAATCCCAATTTCTTGTTAAGTCCAGAAGATCTTTTCCATTCCTCTGTATGAACCTTTTAACTTTACTGACAATCATAGCCATGTTCCACTTTAAATCCATGATTTCCAAATCATCTGGATCAATCTGATCATAATCCTCATCAGTTAGATCACTTGTGGCAATCTTACTACTAACCAAGTTTTCATATGAAGACATAAAGGCTGTTAGAAAAGCAAAATTTTGTTCAGCTTCCTTCATATTAACACTAGGTGATGAAGCAAATGGATTAGTAGTAGTTGAACTTCCAGAACCACCAGATGATCCATAATTACCAGCAGTGTAAAAACATGCTTTTGGATCATTAAAGATAGTTTATTCTTTTTCACTTGCAGCTTGGGTAAGAAATGCAGTTATTGGAGAGAGAGTTGAACTTAGAGGCATACTACCACCATAGAATGCAGGATCTTGACTTTCCTTGGAAGATTTCTGACATTTAAGATCGTATTCTCTTGCCTTAATATTTTGTAAGAATTCCATAGCAGTCAAGTCTTCATTCAAGAAATAATCATTCTCTTTCAAAACCATTAGAAATGTTGAGTAAGAACTTGGTAGCACACTCTTAATAGTGTCAATTTTATCAGTCTCAGAAATTTCTAGTTTCATTTTGTCCATCTCAGCAATTAAGTGATTGAACCTAGTAGTCATTTCTTCAACTATTTCTCCTTTCAACAAATTAAAGTTCCGAAATTGAAACTTAAGCATCACTTTCTTACTCTCAGCTGTATTTCCCATACTTCTCATACGAAGATGTTGAAATAAAGAAGCACATCTCTTTATGTTACCCACTTGATGAAAGATATTTTCGGGTAATGCCATAGTAAGAGTAGAATAAACCTTTATCTCGATCTCTAATGTTTTCTTCTCTTCTTGTGAATATTGAGAAATAGCTTTGGGAGTAAAACCAGTAGTGTCATCACCAATCATTGGTGCCATATATACCTCATCTAGGCAATAAGAGCAATCTGGGTGAACAGAACCCAAAAGAGCACGAAAACGAGGTTCCCATTTAGCAAAATTGCTAAATTTCATCAACCTAGGAGATTTCGAGTGTGAACCTATCTCGGTATCTAGTTGTAACATTTGTTGCATCAACATGTTTTGAGAAGCTAGTGCATACATACCAGCCATTTTTGTAAAGTTTGAAACTTTAAGGATTAAAATTAAACTTAGGTAACGAATCTGTAAACAATGTAATGAACTGTAAACGGTTATAGTGAATTTTGAACAGTAATCAACGAACCAAACCTTAACGAAGTAAGGATTAATGTTAACGAACAAGAAATGATTTTAGCAAATCAGATGATTAACAAATTAGAAGATTAAGGAATCAACTCAGACCACGAACCAGATGGTCAACGAATCAGTCAACGAATAAGTCAACGAATCAGTCAAAACTAACGAATTGACTAATCTAATCACGAAGTGCAAGCTTAGCGAACTAGAAGGTTTCCTGTAACGAATTAGATAACAAATAAGCTACAGTTGATAGCGAATCAACCTATAGTGAATCAGTTTGTTACAACCGTTTGTAACAAACTTTGACACCTAATGCCACGGGCAAAGGTTGTTATAACACAAATCCCAAGGTAACCACGTGTCACACGAATCTGTTAGACATGAATCGGATGAAGTAGCGAACTGATGAAACGCAATGATAACCTTTAGCGAATTGATGAAATATGTTAACGAATCAAGTTCATATAACGAATCAGACTGAATATTCATATCTTCAAATCTTCAAGGAAGATTTTCAGAAATCTGGAAATAAAGAACATGAACCCAGAAAAATAGATCTGTAATACTATCTCAATTCGTAACCAAATCACACGAATAAACTACCAAATTACTTGTAAATCAATCGCGAATCCAAATCAACAGTACTCGTAACTCAAATCACAAACAACCATAACCAATTTGACCAAAAATCATACACTGTTTCTCGGCCAAATTCAGATCCAAACAAAACCAATCCAAAACTCAACCAATATCCAATTCCAATTATCCGAACCTTACTAATACCTTAACAATCACCAACCTAATCCAAACACTCCATAATTCAACCAATTCCAACTCAAATTGAAACAAATTAAAACTGAATTTCAATTTAAATCAAAAACAACTTAATAATATCTATAATCAGTCAAATCAAGCGTAATCAAGAGCACCGAAAGCTCTGATACCACTTGTTTGTTCCTGGATCAATTCTTAATCACCAACCAGATCTCAGATCTGTGTAAATATAGTTAATCCTAAATACGGATCTAGCTCATAGTTAAATTTGATTATATGTTATAGTATATATATTATCAGTATTAGTATGTGTATGTTAATAATATTAATATGAAGATTGAGAGAGATCGAACAGAGGTTTGTTAATTAAATCTCAAAACTTAAATTACTTTGTGAACAGAGTTCACTATATGTAGAAGATAGGTATAGTTCGCTAACATTCCCTAGCGAACTAGACACTACGTCGTTACATACATAAACATAAATAACTTTAACGAATCAGGAGGAAACTAACTTAAGTCTAGTTCGCTAAACATCCTTAGCGAACTAGTCTAATACATTAACGAACTACAATATAACTTAATATTTTATAACATTAATCAAAACGACAAATATGTTAAAGATAAATACAAAGACTCGAGACGCAAAACCGTGCACTAATAATTTGTGACACGTCACGCCTCTGTGGGGTGGGGTGTTACAGTTATGGTATCAGAGCATAGGCTCTTTCCTGTAGAAAACTTGAACACTAGTAATTAGGTAATGTGAGGATTGGGTAGACGTCTGGGTTAGGATTCCGTCAAATTAAATATCCTTTTACTCGCAATCATCCTTAAATTCTAATCCTCGTATCATTTTTTTAGATGCCTCCTCGTCGTCAAACCCGTAGAACCACCGGCAGAGCAAACCGTTTGAACACCGACTCTGCTTCGAACGAGACTCCCGTTGATCCGAACATAGTTACAGCTATTAACCAAGATTTGGCCGGGTTACTTCCTAATCTAGTTGCTCAAAAAGTGGAGGCAGTTATTCAAAAAACTCGTTCTGAAGGGCATGCTAACCAAAATACTAATTCTGGGGCTGTAATAGATGATAACGCAAGTAATAACACCGCTGAGGGAATTCACGTATGGTTGTAGAGGTTTCAAAAGCAAAAGCGAATATCCTTTAGTCACGCAACTACTCCAATCAAAGCCAGGAATTGGATAGCTCATATTGAGAAAATCTATGAAGTGTTGGGAGTTGAGGATCAGTATAAAGTCAGATTAGCCGCCTACAAATTAGAGGATGATGTACAGGCATGGTGGGAAGGACACAAGCAGGCTAAAGGTGGAGACGCTTATGCGGCTACCCTTCCTTGGGTGGATTTTCGTAGAATCTTCTATGAGAAGTATTTATCCACAGCTGATAGTGAGGCCTATGTCAGGGAGTACGCTGTTATTCGGCAGGGGAATGATGAACCAGCATCAGAGTTTATTGTTCGCTTTGCGAGGTTGGCTAGTATCGTTGGGGATGCAGCAGGAACACCAAAAATTCAAGCAGAAAAGTGTAAATGGGCAGTGTGTGATCGAATTCGAAAGTCGATCATGTTCATGAAGTTCAAAGATCTTACAGAGGTTGCATACACAATCAAGACTTTTGAATTCTAGAGGAAAGAATTCCTATCTCGAGCAGGGGAAAGCAAGAAGAGGGATAGGGACGGGCTATGCATCCAGAATACTGGCCAACAATCATCTACACCACATTATCAGGATCGCAGAATTCAGGCAAAGAGAGGTCCCGATAATCAGATTAAACCCTTGCAGCCTAGACCCTTAAATCCAAGACCAACCCAAAATCAAATTCAGCTATATCAAGGACCAGCTAGAGCACAACCACTGAATCAACAAGGAAACCCCAACCAGACTACTATGCCTTCATGCAACACTTGTGGAAAGAAACATTGGGGTGCTTGTCGCCAATCTATGGGAGCATGTTTTACATGTGGCCAGACTGGACATGAAATTAAAAATTTCTCGATGCCAAATACCAAGAATACCACCGGAGGAAATGTTGCACCGCCAATTAATAGAGGAAGAGTTTTTACGCTTACTGCTACTGACGCTGCTAGTGCCCCAAGTACTGTTTTTGGAACTCTTCAACTTGGTGAATATGATATATGTGTGTTATTTGACACGGGAGAAACCCATTCTATAATATCTAACTTGTTCACTAAACACCTTCTGATTGAACCTTCTCCGTTAGAACACACTCTTTCCATATCCACTCCTATGGGTAACTCGATCATAATTTCCCATATATACAAAGATTGCCCTATTCGTATCAATTCTATTGAGCGTAAAGCGGATCTTTTACCCATGCAAATGCGTGATTTTGATGTTATCCTCGGGATGGATTGGTTATCTCGACATCATGTAACCATTAATTGTCACTCACGGCGAGTCATTTTTGATGATTCTCATCATCCTGATTCAGTGTATCAGGGGTTCCAACCCTGTAAGTCTCTTAAGATTATCTCAGCGCTCAAAGCTCAAAAGTTGATATCACATGGCTGCGCTGGATTTTTAGCATCAGTCAAAGATATGATGGCTACCGAAGTTTGCATCGATAGTTATCCTGTTGTTCGTGAGTATTCCGATGTCTTTCTAGACGATTTACCGGGACTACCACCAGATCGTGAGATAGAATTTACTATTGATTTGTTCCCTGGCGCTGATCATATCTCTAAGGCACCGTATCGTATGGATCCGTTGGAATTGAAAGAGCTGAAGGAGCAATTGCAGGAATTGTTGGAGTTGGGATTTATAAGACCTAGCGTCTCACCTTGGGGTGCACCGGTCTTATTTGTAAAGAAAAAGGAAGGGTGTATGCGGTTATGCATTGACTACCGAGAACTTAATAAGATCACCATTCGCAATCGGTATCCTCTACCTCGCATAGATGACCTTTTTGAACAACTCAAAGCGCTAAGTACTTCTCGAAAATAGACTTGAGATCTGGTTATCATCAACTAAATATTCGGGAGGGGGATGTTCCTAAGACTTCCTTTCGTACGCGCTACGGCCATTACAAGTTCTTGGTTATGCCTTTTGGGCTAACCAATGCACCTGTAGTCTTTATGGATTTAATGAATCGTGTTTTTCACGAGTTCTTGGATAAATTTGTCATTGTTTTTATCGACGACATCTTAGTGTATTCCAAGAGTAGGGATGAACACGAAGATCACCTGCGGAAAGTGCTTGAAACTTTACGACAGAAAAAGTTGTATGCGAAGTTTTCAAAATGTGACTTTTGGCTTAATTAAGTGGCATTCTTAGGTCACATTGTATCCACAGAAGGAATTAAAATGGAACCCGCTAAAATTGAGGCAATTACAAAAATGGCCTAGACCCACCTCTGCTATGGAAGTTCGAATTTTCTTGGGTTTAGCTGGCTATTACCGGAGGTTCATAGAGGGATTTTCTGTCATTGCCTTGCCTCTTACGCAACTGTTAAGGAAGGGTGTGAAATTCTCTTGGAATGAAGAGCGAGAGAAGAGTTTTGAAGAATTGAAGAAAAGACTTGTTACTGCTCCAGTACTCACTCTTTCATCAGGCTCTGGCGGTTACCAAATCTATAGTGACGCTTCAAAGAAAGGCCTAGGTTGTATATTAATGCAACACGGAAAGGACATCGCTTATTCCTCGCGTCAGTTGAAGCCTTATGAAGTTAATTACCCAACATATGATTTGGAATTAGTTGCGATTGTTTTTGCGTTAAAAATATGGCGTCACTATTTGTACGGTGAGACTTGTGACATCTTCACTGACCACAAAAGCCTCAAGTATAAATTTACACAGAAAGAGCTAAATATGAGGCAAAGGAGGTGGCTAGAACTTTTGAAAGATTATGACGCGAATATTCAGTAACACCCGGGTAAAGCAAATGTGGTAGCTGACGCTCTAAGCCGGAAGAATTTCGGAGCGTATTTTGCCTGCATATTCAACCTCATATTATATCCGACCTTGATAAGATGGGAATTTCTCTTCCGATTGGTAAATCTGATGGTTACTTGGCAAAAATTCAAATTGAGCCTGACCTCATCTCACGAATTAAAGAAGCACAGAAGGACGATGGAGAATTATGGGCAATATCGCAGAAAATTGAGGTCGGGAAGCATTCAGAGTTTCCTGTGGATGAGCATGGGGTAATTTGGTGTGGAAAAAGGTTGTGTGTACCCAATGATCCTGCGCTCCGCGAGTCACTGTTAGCCGAAGCGCACAGTTCGCCATTTTCTATCAACCCAGGATCTACAAAGATGTATCGTGATCTACGTCAAAGTTTTTGGTGGAATTGTATGAAAGAAGACGTTGCCAAATATGTGAGTAGGTGCCTCACATGTCAGCAGGTAAAAATCGAGCACCAACGAGCAAGCGGACTTTTGCAACCGTTGGATATTCCAGTGTGGAAATGGGATGAAATCTCAATGGATTTTGTTACGGGTCTGCCTAAGACTTTTAAGAAGAACGATACTATATGGGTAGTTGTGGATAGATTGTCCAAGTCGGCTAACTTTTTGCCAATACAACAAGGGTATTCTGTCAGTAAGTTATCTGAGGTATTTTTGCAAGAGATTATTCGGTTACAGGGTACTCCAGCCTCTATCGTGTCTAATCGATATCTGAGGTTCACGTCTCGATTTTGGAAAGGCTTTCAAGCTGCTTGGGGTACAAGATTGAAATTCAGTACCGCTTTTCATCCACAAACAGATGGACATTCGGAACACACAATTCAGACATTGGAAGTTATGTTAAGGGCTTGTGCACTTGAATGGACAGGAAACTGGGATGAGTATTTATGCCTTGTTGAGTTTGCTTTCAATAATAGCTGGCAAGCAAGCATAGGCATGGCTCTGTTTGAGCTATTGTATGGTCGGAAGTGTAGGGCGCCAATATGTTGGAATGATGTGGGAGAGAAAATAATTGAAGGACCTGAATTGGTGCGAATCACGAATGAAAAAGTTGCTATTGCTCGAGAAAAGTTAAAAGAAGCGCAGAGCAGGCAGAAGAGTTACGCAGACCGGCATCGTCGTAATCTTGAATTCAAAGTTGGCGACCATGTGTTCCTTAAAGTTTCACCTTGTCGAGGCGTCTGAAGATTTGGAGTAAAAGGGAAGCTCAGCCCTCGTTATATTGGTCCGTTTGAGATTCTTGAAAGAATTGGAGAAGTTTCTTACGGACTAGCGCTGCCGCCTCAACTTTCTTATGTCCATAACGTCTTCCATGTGTCTTTACTGAGGGGATATAACTACCACCCGTTGCATGTCATTAGTTATCCGTTACACATGATCCAAGAAGACTTATCATATGAAGAAGAACCAGAAGCTATATTGGATCGCCAAGAGAGAGTAATGAGGAGGAAAGTTATCCCGTTTGTTAAAGTCCAATGGAAAAATCACTCTGAATGTGAAGCTAATTGGGAAACTGAAGAATCAATCCGCTCTTTGTATCCTAATCTGTTTGAATAATAGATTCTATTGTACGAGTAATGGTGAACCTTGTTTTCTCGTTAAAGTAATGATATTTCTGCTTCTGTTGCTCTGTGTGATCATTTATGTTCTAACCTACAAATTTCGAGGACGAAATTCTTTTTAGGGGGTAAGAGTTGAAATATCTGTAAAATACCAATGACTTTATGGAAATATATATATATATATATATATATATATATATATATATATAACAATTAATAACAATAAGAAGAAAATTAAGAAAAAAAAATAAATAATAATCAAAATAAAATTAATCCATCAATGAAAATTCAAAAAGAATGAATTAATATGTACATAACTGTGCTCGTTGAGTTTTACAATTAAAACAATAATTGTGACAATCGTCAATTTCAGGTTAACTCTGTTAACTCCGTTAACTCAATTCCGTCAATTCAAACTTAAAGATCACTGAATCTATAACGCACACCTCATTACATTTAAACTAGGGTTTAAATAACGCTTAACACTTACTACATGTGTAGTCTTTCGGGAATTGCACCGAAACGCAAACGAGTTGACGCAAACGATTGGTGAATAAACGAAAAACGTCAAAACAATAATTATGTGATAATTATGTGTTAGACTTATGTGTTATGTGATAACATGGTATAAACGTTAACTAAATGTGCTAGAACTAGTTATTTAAGCTAGAAAAGTAACATTTGGAAGTTGAGGGACTAAAGTATAACATGTTATTATAAATAATAACATAAACTAAAACCCTAACACTCTTTCTCTCCCTCCCAAACCTGACGGCAGCTCTAAGCCCCCCCCCCCCTTGCGATCGGCCTCATATACACACATACAATCAAGATTGTTCAAGTTTGATTGAAGATTAAGGTGTTAGGAAGGTATAAACAACTATCCTATGCATCCTCTATGCTTAATTTCGATTTTAATGGGTTAATTATAAACCCTAGGTCTGATTTTTATATGTGATGGTGTTCATGTGTCTTGTTTTGATTGAAAGATGTATTGATTGTTGAATTGATAGCTAGTATTGGTGCTATTGCATGTTAATTGTTGTGTCTTTGAGTTTGAGATCAAATAAAACCCTAACCATGTGTGTATGGTGTAATTGATATGCATGGATAGTGGTTATAGTGTCTAGAATGTTATATGAATGATTTGTGGTCCATAGATAGTTAATATGTTGAGTTTGGATGCAAACAGTTTCTGGACAGATTGTGTTGTTGATGTTCAATTGACTGTAACGGGGTGTAAATGTGAAAATTGGTTGAGATAATTGATACTACAGTAAACTAGGTTGAGTCTAGTTTCTAAAGAATGTAAATTTGCAATTTTTGGACGTGTAAAAGTTAACCTTTATGATTTTACAAAAACGTTGTGCAAAGCTGAGTTGTTAGACCTGCTGTTAGGTTGTTTTGTAAATGCTATATCTCATGAACTACGAGACCAATTGGGTTGGTTCCACTTCTGAAAGTTGACTTGTTGAGTTAGAAACCTAACCCAAGTGGTCTTGCAATTATTGGATTTTTCGTTTAATGGGAATTTCAAATAAAATTCTGTTGCACATGAATTTGACTGTTATGAGTTTGCTGTAATGATTTGATTATTGTGAGAAATCTATGTGGAATAAAAATATAATAAAATATTTTCTGGAAACCTAAGACATATATGCTTTTGTGATGATTTTTGGTAAATTAATTGTGATGCTATGATCAGTGGGATAGACTAGTTTTTCAAGTAGAATTCTGTCGTTAAGAAACTAGTTGCTGAATTTTGTGAAAGTTGCATGAAACAACGTGATTGCTAATTTATTATCGTGTTTTGACCAAAATGCCCTTGCGGGGAATAATTGCTAATTGATTGTCATGATTTGACCAAATTGCCCTCGTGGGGAATAATTGCTAGTTAATTGTTATGTTTTGACCAAATTGCCCTTACGGGGAGTAATTGCTAGTGATGTACATTATGAATACATGACACGTAAATAATTGCTCACACATGTAACGTATCACAAATACACTTCTTAAAGTCACACACGATTCACAAACGAAACACGAAACATGTTGTGTGCATAGGTATTATGTACCGGGTCTAGAGACTCGATAATATTCCGACACTTAGAAAAATCTCTTTGTTGTTTTAGAACGCTAGAGAGAGTTTTTCTGTGACGCGCATCTTGGTGAATTATTTTGGGAATACTTCGCAAACAGTGAGTTCACTTACCCCTTTTAAACTGTTTTCAAACGCTTTTCACTTGGGGGAGATAACATCCTCCGAAAACGCATTTAAGATTTTGTTAATATAGATTATATATCACTTGTAAAGACTAAGTGGCAAACGCAATAACTAAAGTCCTTCATTCACATCGAACCGTTTAATATTGGATAATAGCGAGTCATTGTTGAGTAGTACTACTGGGTTTGACAAACCCCACCCAACGCTAAACTCGACTGGAGGTCGAGTGGGTGTAATCTTGGCTAAACACATACCATGGTCTGGATGACCTGGTGGCAAGGCAAATGATAAACAGTCAGCTTCGGTGTCGAACACTTAGTAATACTTGTTTTATAGGCTAGCTACCTATAGATATATAATTGATTTAACACTATCTGGTAACGCAAAACGCTTAACGCAAAACGCTGAACGCAAACGCTAAACGCTTTATTTTATATAAACTTGTGAACTCACCAACCCCGTGTTGACACTTTTAGTATGTTATTCTCAGGTAGCCGAGGCGGGCGCGTAGTATAGGATCATGCATTATCTGAAACACTTTTGTTTATGCAAACTATTTAAAACTGTTATCAGTGGGTTTAAGTTGTCCTGCGTGACGCAACATTTATTTTATGGTTTTTACGCTTCTGCATTTAATTACTCGTAAACGTTTTTATGGTTTGATTATAACTAATGAATCCGATCCTGTTAGTTCACACCCTCTGACGGTAAAACTCCGTTAGTGGATTTTGAGGGTGTGACAATAATATAGTAATAACAAATAAAATAAATTAATACAATAAAAGATATGAAATAATGGTGTGTGTCTGCTCGTTTTAAAATATCAAATTAAAGTATAAAAATCAAACTGAAGTACTAAGTATTAAAATATTACTAAAAGGAAAACTGAGAACTGATACAAGCCGCCACCCAACGCTGTTTGACCGACCACCGACAAGCCGCAGCCTGAGCGCCGCCTGTAACCTACCAACAACTCCCTGATTTCAGCCACTTGCTTGCCTCCAAGAAGGTTCTGAATCGGTTATAAATGATGGACGATTCCCTTGAAAGTCCTCATATCACCTCTAATTCTTTATTCTGTTATTTATTTTACTACTTTTCCGACAAGAATCGAGAATTTCGGCGAAAAGAGAGACACCACAAAACTCAAATCCAACGACACCATCCGCCGTATCCACCGTGCACCGTATCATCGATCACCAAGAACACAACAGAGGACGTTTATTTTCTTCCCGTGTTCCGGCTTTCCGGCGATATATATCCACCAGTTTTCAAATCTACCGCTCGTGACCGACGTATCCTACCCCACTAAGCTGATTATATATGTGCTAGTTGTGTTTATACGTAGTTGTTTCTTTTATATATATACATAATCGGTGACTCGAAAGAGACTAGTAACTCTTTGAAAATCTTAAACAAAAAGGAGGAAGAAGATGCATGTAGTATTTTTCTTTAAAAAAAACTCTATATAAGTAATAATAGGTTATTTTTAATGAATTCCATCTCATTATTAGTTGTGTTTTTATTAAAGGTTGTAGTGCTCAAGATTGTAGACCTAGGACTATCTATTAACACATAGTCCCACATATTATATTACATGCACATATTTTATCATAATTCAATAAATAAATAAACTTTTAGATATTTTTTTAAAATAAATGCATACTAAAGCTAATAAGCAAATTGTCATTAGTCCTTAAGCTAAACGAACTAGGGAAAAAAATTAAGACTATAGTTAAAATTAAACAAACTGTATTATTAATAACAATAACTAAATTATTAAGTTTACATTAGACATAAATTAAAATGTTTTCTAGTTGAATAAAATTTATAATAAATAATCTTTAAGTTATTAAAGTATAGATATAAATAAATAGAGTATTGATTCCTAATAAATTTTTGTGTGCCATTTTAACACCTCAACGTGACCACAATAAAAACAAATAGTCTATATGAGTTATACATAAAAACATTTTAACAATATCAAAGTTCTCTAATAAATTAAAAAAAAATGTAAATCTAATCAAATATTGACGATATATAGGTCATCAAAACCCCTTAAAAGGAACGAGTCTGACATCATAGTGGAACATATTTTAAGGTACGGATTCTTACCCCTCCTCTTGTTATTATCGTGCATTGTTAAAACCCCATTGATGTTTCGCGTTCTATTGGAACTCCTAAACGTCTTTAGAATATTAACCGGATCCAAATTTATTTTGCTTCTAGATCCGGTTATGGTCATTTGGACTCATATAGATTAATATTGTACACATGCGATAATTTTTTTTAGTTTGTACTCAATATCGCATGTTCCTTAGTATAGATATTGCTGAATTGTTTGTACTTGTGCGCGTTACCTGTATTTGCTTATACTCTGGTACCCTGAGTTCTACGCTTCCTGTGGAGTGTCTCACAGGCACAACATCGTGGCATTGATGTTGTGTGCTCCTTCCGTGACGAAGAGATTAGTTCATGGCGTCTCTTAAGGGCAAGTGTGGCCCACAGCTATTAAGAGGCGTAAGGATCGATCCTAGGTGATATGTATTTGATAATTGTGGATGGTCGGTGTATGCCAACACCCACCATTGCACTATTGGGTACATAGTGTGCATCATATGTAGCCTGCTAGTATAATGTTTCGGCTCGTGGGTATCAACCATGTGATACGATATATTTTATTGGCTTGCATACTTGCATCGTATTATTTTATATAATTTTTATTGTTATAAATAAATGTTTACTTAATTATTATTGTTCCTTTACTTGAGCCTTTTATCTGTACATGGCATTACGCTCATTTTGTAAATCTTTTTCATAACAGGTTCACAGGTTACTTCGGGTGGGGTGTGAAGATAGAGAAAAGAATTGAGCTCTAGGATTTGAATGTAAAATGCTAACCACTTTTGTAGTATACTCTAGTTCAGCTAGATTTGGCAATTATATAATATGTAATAAATAATTAACCCTGGGGCTCTGTACTGTTAACATTCAACGGTGGAATGATGTTTTATGTTTTGAATATTATGACTTGTGATACGTCACCCCTTTGTGGGGTGGGGTGTTACAATTTTGGTCATTTGTTTAGGTCTTATGTGCATTGTGAGATTTTTCATTGTGTTGAGAGTTTACCCCCGGGGAAGAGCTCTCCCCGGGTGGCCGTTCCTTTATAATTATGTATTTATGAATGTATGTATGAGTGTTCTTGATGAAAATCATTCAATTAATGAAATCATACTTCTAATTCTATCTTTTGTGTTTTAATTACAATTGTCCATCCTATTATTGATTGTTAATAAAATCGAACTCTCCACATCCATCCATTATTATCATTAACTAGATTCAATTCGCTCTTGAATCCGCCATAGATGTTAAACTTGAAGTTCGTTGAAGTTTTTGTGTGATTTTTGCATGGATTTGGATGAACATTGATGATTGAAGGATGATATATGTGAATTGATTTTTGGGTTGATGATTAGTTCGGAGATTCAACATCAATTTCATGTTTATTTCAGTTTTGTCCAGATCTACAATATTCGGTTCGTTTTTCTTTAAACTTGTTTTTGTTTGATGCTTTGAATCTGAAATCTTTATGAAATTGATGAATGATTGATGATAGAATGATGATTTCTTGATGATATGGTTTGATTCGATGGTTAATTTCAAATTTTGTAAGCTTAATTTCATATTTGATAAATTAGGGTTCATACGTTCAAATTTGGGGAAAATTGTTTTTGTTAAGTATTGGAGCAGATTGTGTTTACGTGGTTGCAACTAATGATTGTTTTTCAAGGAGTTTTTATTCCTCTTGAGCAATATGATGGTATTTTGATAGATGTTGCAATTTGATTCATTCCCCGGCTGATATGATGATGTTCGAGTTGTTCGTTGGTGTATATTTGTGTTGTCGAACAGTCAGGTCTATCATGTTGTTAATCCAAGATCTGTTGCTAAAGGTTTTATTGACGAACAGATGATGAGATATGTTCAGAAAAGTTTTCCACCGACTCACTGAGCTGAGTTTGCACAGTGTTTGACATGGGCTGATTCATACCCGGGCTGATATGATGATGTTCGAGTTGTTCGTTGGTGTATATTTGTGTTGTCGAACAGTCAGGTCTATCATGTTGTTAATTCAAGATCTGTTGCTGAAGGCTTTATTGACGAACATATGATGAAATATGTTCAGAAAAGTTTGCCACCGACTCACTAAGCTGAGTTTGCACAGTGTTTGACATGGGCTGAGTTGAAAAAGATGCTGCATACACGAACATGTGATGTTCACAAACAGATATATAGAGCTTTTAAACAATTGATGCTGCTGCACATTTATTCAATGGTTCGGTCAATATTGCTGCTAATTTTTATAGACGAACATATAACTTAGCAAGTTCATTCCCGTTATTTTGCAAACGGTACAAATGCTGCTGCATATGCTACTATATTCGATGCCAAGTGCTCGTACAAGCTGCTGCTAATTCAAGTTCATTCAAGAATAGTTACAAGCTGATGGACACATTGGAAATTACATAGTGCCGTAGGGGCATTATTGAAATTTTTTGTTGATATTATACATTGAACTCGCTGCTGCTGCTGCTGCACATCAGAGTTATTATTCTCGAACAGTTACTGTTGCTGATCTGATTTTCGAATAGAATTGCTACTGCAGAAGAGGGAAATATTCAGGGGTAGATTGGAAATTTTGCAGATGGGGCAGCTGCTGCGCAAATGACTGGTTGCTGGTCACATACAATTGGATGCTGCTGATAATGATCCCGAGTACATGATGATGCAGCAGCAAAGTTGTTAATAATTAATTCACTGCTGAAACAAGTTTTCGGTGCAGAAAAAGGATGTTGATATGATGTTACCGAAAAATTTGCTGCAGATATTTATAATTGAAACAAGTTTGTTGTAGCTGCTATACACTTTAGCTGCTGATATGCTGATTACACAAGCTGTAAAAGCAATCTACGCAGGGGTAAAATGGGTAGATTGCTGTTGGTTATTACATGTGTTTGGTGTTCGATTTGGTCCAAAAAGGTTTGAGTATTTCGATGATCCGCGCACATAATTTTGGCTCAAGCACGTCATAATTTAAAGCCACGAGCATGTAATATTTGTCTCGAGCACATCTTCGTTTAAAACCGAACACTCAAGTTTTGTTTCGAGCACAAAGTTATCTAGCCCTAAGCACAAGGATAAAACTTTTAAGGCTTCGAGCACATAAAATTGGTCTCGAGCATACCTTTTGTCTCAAGCATGTCCTGTAAAGGTTTTTAAAGAAAAATGTTAAGGCATATTCACGAGCATGTCCTTTGCTCGAGATCATGTCTAGTTGACTTTCAAAAGTCAAACGGGCCAAGATGAACAAAATATGAGTGACCGTATGTTCTTGCTTACCCGCCGACTTTTTGACCGTATGTTCTTAATAAAAAATGTTTGACCAAGTATGAGTGACCGTTTGGGAGTGACTTTTCTTGTCAACTCAGCTGTTGACTGTGTCGGGTCACCGAAGGGCATTTTGGTCATTTTTGAAGACTTTTTGAGCAAAAATTAGGCAAAAATCACGAAAATTTCACAACTTCATCAAGATGCTTACAAGAACAAGATGGTTGATTTATCCGAATCATCTGAAGAGTTGACGATGTCAAATGACAACTTTCAACCACAAAAGGTATTTTTTAGTTTGTTTATTTCGAATTTTATCAACAATTCTTGATAGGGATGGTCAAGATTGTTTAAATTGAAGATGTTCACCCGTACTTTATTTAAAGACACATTCGTTTAGGACATTGCAACAAAATTGGGGGAGAAAAATTATATGGAATCTCGTTGCAATGTTTGGTCGAATCAAGTGAAAGACTCATTTTAAGGAAAACTTTGAGTTTATTTCCTTTTGCGGTTTCGGATTAACTCGTAGTTGATCATTGAAGTTTTAATCCTCAATCTTATGTCTATACAACTATATACAAAAGAGATAAAGAGAAGATTATTTGTAATGAAAAATGGGAGACGCTTATTGTGAGGGGAGAATTTCTATGAAAGGCATCAGGTTATGAGGTGATCGTGAAAGTGATTCGATGGCATCGGTCTAATGGGGAGATTGCTGGGTATTATATTTTAGACCGACGCATTGAATCGTTACTCGTTTAAAATAAGAAATTAAAGAAAGACAAAAAGATATTAAAACGAGTAATTGAAACATTTGATGGGTGAAATATTATATTATATTTTATTCCTTTTCTCTTATCCAAGTGGCGGTGGAGTAAAGACTAAGACACAAGACTAGTATAAATAGATTATTTAGGTAATTTGTTTAGGTCTTGTGTGCATTGTGATATTTTTCATTGTGTTAAGGAGTTTTCCCCCGGGGAAGAGCTCTCCCCGGGTGGCCGTTCCTTTATGATTTTGTATGTATGAATGTATGTATGAGTGTTCTTGATGAAAATCATTCGGTTAATGAAATCATACTTCTACATATATCTTTTGTGTTTTGATTACAATTCTTCATCCTATTATTGATTGTTAATCAAATCGAACTCCCCACATCCGTCCATTATTAACGTTCAAGAGTGAATACATGTTATGATTCGATCCCGGAACCGAGCTCGTTTATCACCGATTATTCACGCTTTCGCACCAGGGCTCAGTTCTGTCATCATTCTTTCCTTTCCATACCCTTGGTACTCCCACAACTTGAACATTTATCACATGATACACTTGTTTTGTCTTCAAATGACTCACTTGTTTCTTTTTCTTTCCCATAGTCATTAAACTCAGCAGATTCACTTTCTTTTGTTTGTTCAGTTTAACACAAACTCTCATTCTTCATTAACAACATCCTTCACTTTTCAGATAAGCTTTCTCTTTTCTCTTTGTCCACTTTTAATATATAATTATCATCAAAAGGTGGTGGAACAACTTTATACTTGTCTTCAGCTTTAATCTTCAACAGTTTTCCACATATGTTACTAGTTGAAACAAGGTTCTTCAGAAAATCAACTTCAACTTGAAGTTGAGTATTCTAGATCTTTTTTACTAAATACATCCTTTATAAAACTTCCATTTATGTGGTATATCTTGATTGAGTTTCATAACAATCCAGACAGTCTTGTTCTAGATCTTTGATATGATTTTCATAAGTTATTTCACTCATTTCATAAGCTTTGATTATGCTTTCTTTCTTGAAACATTCAGCTTTCAATTTACAAACCTCATTTCCTAATGAATCATTCAAATTAAGTATATCTGAGGTTGAGTAATTGGAATGCACCTGAGATATTGAATATTCAGCTTTATCATTGATTTTAGCCATGAATGCAACATTAACCTTTTCAATCTCTTCAGCATGATTGATCTAATCAAACAAACCATCTTGTGGATTTTGAGCTATAGCAACATTTCCTTGATTTCTTGGCTGAGTTGCATTGTTTCTGTTCTGGTTTGCAGTGCCTTGAGGAAGATTTTGTTGATTTCTCTAAACAGGTTGCTGTTGGGGAATGATTTGATGTTGGTTTTGTTGTGGTTGAAGGTTGTTGTTGTAAAACTATCTATGCTGTTAACCTTGACCATGATTTTGATATTGGAATTGATTTCTTTGAAGATTGTTGTTGTTGTTGCTCTGGAATTGTCTTGGTTGATTACATTCTCTTGAAAAGTGACCAAGTTTTTGACAATTGTAGCAAATTCCTTGGATTTATCAAATCCAACCATGTCATTTGTACTAAAAAATGTAGACCTTCCAGTCCCAATATACAACCTTTTACATCTTAAAGCTAACATGGCAGCTTGTCATTTTAAATCCATAACTTCAAGATCATTAGCATCAATCTGTTCCAAATCTTCTTGAACAACACTTGTGTGAATCAAGTTCTTGGCCACAAATGCATTATAGGATTCAGTAAACATAGAAAACAAGGCTTGGTGTTCATTTCCTTGATTTGAATTGCTAGGAACATAATGTGCATGTCCATTAGCCATAGAATATGTATCACCATCATCTATCATTTGGACATTGAATCTTTGTTTTCCAGGCTGGCTCTCAGATGCTTGACTTACCACAAAAACCCTTAGAGAATCAACATTAAAGTCACTAGGCTCTTCAATGAAAGGAATTTGTTTTTGATTCTTGGTAGACAGATTTCCCATTGAAGCTATTAGGGCATTTGCAACTTGAAAACTAGGCTTCTCTTCTTTATTCATTTGATTTTCAATCATTTCATGTTCAGCAGCTTTAAGTAAACATATTACATCATCTAGGTTGAAGTTGGGAAAATTGGCCTTCTCGTTGATGAAATTGTTTGATGTATACCATTCATCAGATAATAAAGATCAGAGCTTCTTGTTAAACTCAATATCAGTAATAGCAAGATCAGTTGTCCTAATTTCATTAACAATTGCTACAAATTTTTGCAAAACTGACTTTAGCCTTTCTCCCTCTTTAACTTGAATCTGTCAAGTTGTTGCTTCAACCTATCTTTCTTGATGTCTTTCAATTCATTGTTTTCTTCAAACATTTCCACCACTGCATCATACATTGCTTTTGCAGTGGTGTGATGGTTAACACTTGTCAAAATTTTCCATGACAAACCCAATTTTAGCATAGAAAGTGTCTTTTCATCCCTCTTCTTCGTTTATCTTTCAACAGCTTGATTATTGTTTGCACTTTCAATGGGAACATAAGGACCATTTTTTATAGAGTTTTATAACTCAGTGTCATTGGAACAAACAACAGCCTTAAACAATACCTTCCACTTGATATAGTTTTCCTGACCTAACAATCTTGGAATCTTGTTAGTAGACACTTCATGGTCATCCATTTGTTTCAAAATTGGTATTTTTAATAAGCTTTTAAAAATTAAAATTACATGAAATTTAAACAACCTTTGAAAATGCTCAGATATGGGGATAAAGTCCCTGAATTTGATGAAAACAGATGGATTAAACCAAGATCTAGACTCAAAACAAACAATAATCAATGTGTATCTGATATTAGAATACTTTTAAACCTTTAATGACTATAGATCTGCAGAACGAATAACAGAGAAGTTGAGGTCATGTTTCAATGTAACAGTGCTCTGCTTATGTCATCATCTTCAATCTTAAATCATATAGATTAAGTAAAAAGCTTCACAATCAATATTCACAGCAACACGTTGGTCTTCACAAAGAGCTAACACAAGCTCTGATACCACTTGTTAGGATCGATTTATCTCACTACCAACCTCGTAACCAACAAATGAATGTTGAAAAGACGGTTATGAATATGCCAATGTAAAGACCCAATGATTACTAAAGGCAGAATAAATAGTAATCAAGATGTTGCTATAATAACACAAAGATAACAAACACATAAGAGACTAAAAAGATTTTCATTAATATTAATCAATAATACAAAGGATTAACTTTAGGGTTTTATAGGTAGAATGTTAGGTGCGGCTGCTTTCCATACGAAAATATTATGTCTGCTTGGAAATTGTGTAATCTGGCATTTTTCACCGTTGTCATAAATGTGACCAAGTATTTGCTTAAAAAGCCACACATGAGACCTTCTAGAAACCCTAATCATTACTAAAAGATATTCAAACGTATTCAAAATTATTACAAGTGTCAGATAGGTCATCGAGTAAGCTTTTGTCTTTATCGAGCAAACCTTGTAATCCATAAGTGTGCTGGAATATTTCTCCTAGCAAGCTTTTACTTATGAATATTTTCAATAGAAAATATTCTTCAACCAGACTTTAATCTTCATGATATGCTCTTGAATATCCTACGAGCAAACTTTTTCTTCTTGATCTCATCAACCTTTTGTCAACGACTTAGTCTGCAGTTGTTGTTGAACCTTATGTGCCTCGTTCATCTAAGGCTACTAACACCGATAGTTCATCAGATGGTTGATTCAAAGATTGTAGCTACATCTGGTGTGCTTCTTTGCTATTATTGTCTACAGTTGTTGACTTTCCTCCTCCTTACACCTATGCAGTGCTACAGGTTCATGTGACAATTGATGCTTCTCGTTCCGCTGATGAAAGAATTGCTGAACTAGAACGAGTGGTGGCTGAACAATCTCATGTTAATCTTGTTCAGAATCAGGCTATCATTGGCTGATCTCTGAAAACCAGCTACAATCAGCTCTACTGATTGAACAATCCAGAGTTATAGATGCTCTAAAGAAATTCTTAGCATCTCGGGGGGGGGGGGGAGTAGTTGCATAGGGGATGCACTGAAGAATGTTAGACGTGATGATAGTGACAATGATCCTAATGCATCAAAGGTCCGGGTGGTGAGATTCCAAGAACTTCACAATTTCTTGGTACTCAAGCTACAACTCAAAGGGAGTTAGGTAAACAAAGTTATGGTACTGGAGGTGTTGAAACGGTGATAGTTGAAGAGATTGGTCCTATTCAAGATTTAGATGATTTTGATGCTATCTCTGATGGTGAAGATGAGTTCGAAAAGGGAGGGATAAGAAATATAGGGGAGAAGATTGTTGTTGATGATTCCTTGGAAGAAAGAGATATTGCTGAAGAGGGGGTAGAGCATGTTATACCATCTCCGATGCATGAACATGTAACATTGATGGTGGTGAATCATTGGATTTGAATAATGTTTCTAAACTCGTTGAAGAAGAGAGTGAGGAGTCTGAACGGGAAGAGCAGCCTAAGTGGAAAGAAGCTTGTGCTGAATGATTTGTGAAGAGGAATCAAAGAAATGGATTATTAGCTGGTTGTATGATGACAAGTTGAAGTTGTTTGTGTTGAAAAGATATGATGGAATTCTGTATTTTCCAAAGTTTTTAAGATAGTTTAATACCTAACCTGAGTGTGAGGTTAAAGAATTAGCTAGAACGAAGTTGTTAAATCGGGGAAAAGATAATTTTGCTGATTGGGTCAAGAAGATTATTTGGAATAAAGTGGTGAAATAGAAGAAGTTCACTTTGCTCAAGCCTTAGAAAGGAAATTTGTTGAAGGTGTTGAGAGAGGTATAAGATCAAACGGGAGACCGTGGTTGATGGTAAAATACAACCTCGTTCGATTCTTGAAGATGATTATGATGAAACCGATGCCTTAAGATGTGTTAAAGATTATAAAGTTATGGGGTATTGATAGTGAAATGGCTAAAGAGGTGATGGAGGAGGAAGACGAGCAGGAGTTGCTGAGAGTGTATGATCCAATTCACTTGGTAAATATTTCTAAATCTAATTTCTAGGTATTCAATGTTATTAAGAGTTTTTATATTCCTGCATGGAAGTCATGGGGGGAGAAGTTTCAGAAAGTTTTCTTATTTGTGCGAGACATGGAGTGCATACTAAAGTTTTGCTTGAAGATAACGTTTAATTGCATATTGAAGAAGAAAAAAAAAAGAAACAAATGAAGCTAGAGTTACTGCCAAGAGGGGGTGTCCTAGTACTTCATAGGTTTATTGTTACTCTTGTCTGTAATGAATGATATGTTTTGTTTTATGTTATGTGTTTAAACAACTTAGTTATTGGCAAAAGTTAAGGTTTAAGCATAGTTCCTTTACTTCACCTATTATCCAACAGATGAAGATATGTGTTATATAAACATATCTTCGGCCTAAGGTTTAGTAGTTGTTCATTCTAGCCGTAGAACTTGTGAAGTGTTTTATCATGCACTGAAAATACTGTGTTATTATTCAATACAAGTAAATGTGTGGTTTAATCAATTTTCTTGTGTTAACTGCTAATACTCGTAATCAAACACTAAGGGGATTTCGCACCCTTAGAATTTGTGATATCTCATGTAGCAATCCATTCCAGGAACCTACAGTGCTTGATCTTCAAATTGATAAAAAAAAATGATGATTTAATCAATCGAATTGATTTGTAAGAGGCTTTAGATCATCAATCGGTTATGAAATTGTAAAATAATACACTCAATTGAGCTTTGCTTAGGGTTCAAAATATTATGTTTAACCATTGCAAACAAAACCGGGACATTCATAAACAAAACTTAAAAACATTCAGAACAAAAATTAAAGAAGTTCAGAACAAAAAATCTAAAAATTTCAGAACAAAAAAGTTAAGAAGAAAAGGCTAAAAAGTTCAGAACAAAAAGTGTAAGAAGTTTTGAAAAAAAAAAACGATCAGAAGAAAAGGCTAATAAGTTCATAACAAAAGTTAAGAAATTCATAAAAAAAGCATAAGTTTTAGAACAAAAATTTTAAACGTTCACAAGATCATATTTGAAATTAATCTTTCTATAACATGAGATTGGACACTAAAATCGCTTAATATAATCTCTTAATCATCAATCGATAATCGATTTCATCATATGAACATATCAATTGAATTTATATCTAAACTTGATCGGCATGAGTCGATGTCTGATTTTGGTTAACAATTCATAAAAGTGAACTGATTTACGATTTGCCACAAACATGAATGAAGCGGTTAATTAGGTCGAAACTGAAATGAAAGAAATTTCAATTTTTCCTCCGCGTGGTTTTTGAGATCAACGATGTAATAACTAGCTTACCCCTATTGAACGATAACCAATTATTGTATTGAATCATATATATATATATATATATATATATATATAAGGGTTCAAATAAAAAACAATTGTTTTGTGAGAAGTGTGAGAAGACTTTAAAATAAAGCACAACAACTAAATATGATACTATGCCATGTAAATAGAAACGAAACAATTGTTTTTTATTTGAACCCTTATATATATAAGGGTATATATATATATATATATATAAGGGTTCAAGAAAAAATTGTTTTGTGAGAAGTGTGAGAAGACTTTTAAAATAAAGCACACCACCCAAATAGGATACTTTACCATGTAAATAAGAAACTATGCGGTTTTTAAAACTATCAATCTCAGCAACTAGATCCTAGATCAAAGGGCTTAAATTTATTCCTTTGTTTATCACAAAACTATTGTTTTTTACCTTAACCCTACCCTATATGTTTTGTGAGAAGCATAAGAATAGATGTAGACCCTTGGATCCAGGACCTAGTGGTAGTTTATAAAAGTTGTATAGTTTACTGTTTACATGGTATAGTGTCCTATTTAGGTGGTGTACTTTCTTTTAATGCATTCTCACACTTTTCACAAAACTATTGCTTTTAATTTCAACAATTTTATATATATATATAGAAAAAGGTTCAAATAAAAAGAAAGAGTTTCATAAGAATGGTAAGAACCAATAGATTTTTGACAAATGACATTACAACATATGGTGAAAGAACAGTTCTAAGAAAACTAAGTCGGTTATAGTGGTGAAAGAGTAATTATAGGAAACTATGTCGGTTTTTGGTAATTTTAAATCTCAACCATTGATTAACCTGATCCAATGGCTATCATTTATTCCTAGTCTTCCTAGGAAACTACTTCTTTTTAGTATAATCCCTCCCTATATATATATATATATATATATATATATATATGTAGGATTAGGATCATGTGAGAACTATTTTGAAATTGAGAACTTTGAGAACCATTTTAGACCAAAAACACTCTTTTTAACAAAAAAAAATATGAAACAAAAAAAAACTCGAAAATAAAAAAAGTAAAAAACCAAAAATTTTTATTTTCATCCCGGTTTAATAAAAAAATAAAAAAAATGAAAAAAAAAATACCGGTTTAACAAAATTATACACATATGTGTAATACTTATTTTATAATATTTATACATATTTTTTTATACACATATGTACAACTTAAGGTATATGATAATGTACATATGTGTACATTACGTAACTAGATATTAAATAAATTCTACACATGTGTATAATACAAGGTTTTTTTTTGTTTTTTTTTTATTTTTTTAATTTTTTTTTTATGAAATCGGAATGAAATATATGAATTTTGGTTCTTTTATTTTTTTTAAAATTTAGGTTATTTTTTGTTTTATGATTTTCTTAAATATTTTTGTAGAGGTTTTTCTAGTGGTCCCAAATGGTTCTCAAAGTTCTCAATTTTCAAATGGTTATCTTAGGATCCTTCACACACACAAACACACACACACACACACACACACATATATATATATTATATATATATTTATATATATATATATATAAAGTGTTCAAATAAAAAATATTTGTTTTGTGAGAAGTGTGAGAAAACTTTAAAATATATATGAATTCACAACATGATCTGTAAGGCCCCGTTACCGGTGCCTCACTTTAACGTTGGATTTACTCATAAACACAGTTCTAAATATCAGAGTTAATTAAAACATTCGCTGAATATTTAAAACATTCAAACCATTATATTACATAACCATTCTTTCTTGTCATAACGGGCATTCAAATTATTTAAACATAAAACATTGTCTTTAAAATAACATAACATTTCTTGAGATGCCAGCTTCTTCAAGTTCATGCCATGTGCTTCCTCTTATGCATGTTGCCTCAATCTACTCACCTGCGTGCATACTAAAAGTCAGCTACGCTGGGTGAGTTGTAGTTAATCATACAACATACAATCTGTTCTCATACTTGCACACGTACCCGAAGGGGTGTACATTAATCATACTTACTCTTCATATATAACTATCCATCCTATTTAAAGAGCCTTCCGCCCAATAATCTCACAGATATTATAAGGGTCTGGTCCCTAACATCAGAGATATTATAAACGGTCTGGCCCCCAACATCACAGATATTATTAGGGTCGGGTCCCTACCATCACAGATATTATTAGGGTCTGGTCCCTACCATCACAGATATTATTAGGTTTTGGTCCCTTTGTTTCATGCAACTGTACCATGCCTGTTCTTACATACTCTCCTTGACAATACGTGCAATCTCCAAAGAGCGTTCACGTACCATCAACATTTCATACATACATTATGAATACATCATATATATTCATACATACATCATATCTTACATCATACATATCAATCATATCTTTAACTACCACATGACAGTACATGCAATATCCGAAGATCGTTCACGCACCGTCAAGCAATCATCATACATAATTCATACAAGGCACACACTTACCACTTAAGGTAAGTGTATTAACTATCACATCGAGTATGCACATAGCCCCGAAAAACATAACATTGAAGTGGGGCTAGAAACTCACCTCAATGCGGTTGCGTTCACCGTTTACAGTTATTCCCCTTTTTAGCTGTGCACGACTAAATGTATAACAATTACGCATGTTAATTTACTATCACTATCCACATCGCATTTCTAGTCTAATTATATCCCACAACAGACGGGGATCCTGGGAGAGCGCCCCTGGAAGCGGGGTCTAAAGGCGGCAGCGCCTAGCAGGGTCCAAGGGGCAGAGCCCTGGCTGGGGTTGAGCTGCCAGGTCAGCTTGGAAAAATTTTATTTTCATTAACTGTCTTATCACATTTTTTCATTATAATTTTAAATTATTTTCTAATTCGCTAACTCATTTGCCCTAATGAATTAAGCCTGATTCGTTGTCTAATTCGTTATCTTAACATGGTCTGGTTCGTTACTTGGTTCTTAACGAACTGGTCCTTAAAACGAATTGAACCCTATAACGAGTGACCCCTCTGTAACGAATTGAACCTTCTAATTTGTTATCTCCTTTAACGAATGACTTTAACGAATTGGGCTAATTCGTTATCTTTTCCTTAACGAATCTAGATATGAACTAAGGATAGTTCGTTAAGATTTCATTAACGAATCACATGACGAATCACCCCTGGTTCGTTAACGAAACATTCTCTGACATTCCCTTACCTCGTACATACTTTCCGGCGCCGCCTTTCCGGCGTCGTCCCAGGAAAAACGCGGTTTCTCCGGAAAAACGAGTTTTGACTCGTTTTTCACCGTTTTTCGCCCCGTTCGATCCAGATCTGAGCTAAGGTGATCCTTAAGCTCATCTTAGGCTCGGTTTATACCCGATTCCACCTGGATCTCGTGACTTAAACGGTTTAACGGTGTCGGCTCGTCGTTTCGCAACTAAATCTAATGAGTTTAAGCTCATACAATAACATACTATCATTACCTTGGATCGGGATCGGTTTTCTTGGTGATTTCGACTAGAGATAGAAACTTGAGAGAGAGAGAGAGAGAGAGAGAGAGAGAGAGCTTAAGTGTGTGTTTTGGTGGTGTATGGAATATGTGTGAAATGAGTAATAAATGGGTAATTAAGATTTATATAATTATGGATCATGGGCTTAAGCCCATGGTCTTTTCCTCTTCCTTTTATAACCCAAGTCCATACCCCATATCCATTTAACCCAACACTAGCCTGACTCCTAATAACTCGTATTTCGTTTATTAATCAAAAATAGAAAAATAGGATATTACAAATCTTCCCTCCTTAAAGAGGTTTCGTCCCCGAAACCTAACTATTACATAAACAAATTTGGATAAAATTTGCACTTCTCTTCTTCAACTTCCCATGTAGCATCTGATCCCTTGCGATGCTTCCATATCACTTTCACCAAGGGTATAACCTTGTGTCGGAGTTGCTTTTCCTTGTGATCAACTATCTCGATTGATTGCTCAATGTAGTTCAACTGTTCATCAATCTCAATGTCCATTAACGGAACATGAGATGTGTCATCAGCTAGACATTTCCTCAGATGAGAGACATGAAAAGTAGAAGAATTCCTTCCAACTCCTCTAGCAAGTCTAGCTTTTAAGCCACTTCACCTACTCGATCTAAAATGTGAAATGGTCCGATGTACCTCGGGCTCAGCTTTCCTCTCTTCCTAAAACAAATAATTCCCTTCCAAGGCCAGACCTTGAGCTTCACATTGTCACCAACGTTAAACTTAATCGGTCGTCGCCGCTAGTCAGAATACGACTTCTGTCTGTATTGAGAAGCTTTCATCCTTGCCTTGATCTGATCGAACTTTGAAGAAGTTTCTTGCACAGCTTCTAAACATCCCATCTCTTTCTGACCAATCTCTCCCCAACACACAGGGTTCTACATCGCCTACCGTAAAGCATCTCGAACGGTGGCATACCAATATTTGAATGGTAGTTGTTGTTATAAGAGAACTCTGCTAGATGCAAAAGGTCATCCCAACTTCCTCCAAAGTCTATAACATAAGCACGTAGCATATCCTCAAGGGTTTGAATCGTCCTTTCAGACTGTCCATCTGTTTGAGGATGATACGCCGTACTGATGTTCAGTCTTGTTCCCATAGCTTCATGAAACTTCTTCCAAAACCTCGAAGTAAAGCGAGTATCTCTATCTGACACGATCGATAACGGTACTCCATGCTTAGATACAACCTCCTTAATGAACAAGCTTGATAACGTTTCTAACGTTTCTGACGAGATAGCCTCTCGTTTAGGAAGAAAGTGAGCACTCTTGGTCAAACGGTCCACAATCACCCAAATAGTATCATGATGCTTAGCTGTACGAGGTAGCTTAGTTATGAAATCCATGGTGATGTGTTCCCATTTCCATTCAGGTATCTCAAGCGGTTGCATTTTCCCATAAGGCTTCTGATGTTCGGCTTTGACTTGTAAACAAGTTAAGCAATTACTAACATAATCCACTACATCATTTTTCATTCCTGGCCACCAGTAAACTCTTTTCAAATCCTGGTACATCTTAGTAGTTCCTGGATGAATTGAATACCTTGACTTATGAGCTTCATCTAAGATTCGACCTCTAAGACCTCCATGGCGTGGGATCCATATACGGTCAAACTTGGTCTTAACACCATGCGTGTTTTCCATCAACTCGCTCTATTGACCGAAGATTCTTTCTTTCTTCACTAGACCTTCATCTACCAGCACCTCTGCTTGCACTTTGACGATTTCTTCAAAAAGACTTGAAATCATGATCAACTGGTACGACTTTACTGTTGCAATGAATTCCTCATTCTTACGGCTTAGCGCATCGGCAACCACATTAGCTTTACCAGGGTAGTACTTAATGTCACAGCCGTAATCCTTTATCAACTCCAACCATCTTCTCTGTCTCATGTTCAATTCTTTCTGCTCAAAGAAGTACTTTAAACTCTTATGATCTGTGTAAATGGTACACTTAGTACCATACAGATAATGTCTCCATATCTTGAGAGCATGAACTACTGCTGCTAGCTCTAAATCATGCATCGGGTAAGTACTCTCATGGAATTTCAACTCTCTAGACGCGTAAGCTATCACCTTTCCTCGTTGCATCAACACGCAACCTAACCCACGATGCGAAGCATCAGTGCAAACAACCAGATCCTCGTCACCATCGGGCAGGGCAAGGATTGGAGCTTGCGTGAGTCTCTTCTTTAATTCCTAAAAAGCCTCTTATTGAAACTTACCCCAACTGAACACTATCGACTTTCGGGTCATACCGGTCAACGGTGCGGCTAACTTGGAGAAACCTTCGATGAATCTCCTACTGTATCCAGCTAACCCTAGGAAGCTTCGTATATCTGTCGGATTCTACGGAGTCTTCCAATTCGTTATTGCTTCAATCTTATCTGGGTCCAAGGTAATCCCATCAGGATTGATCACGTGACGTAGGAATTGCTTCTCGCAACCAAAACACGCACTTCGAAAACTTAGGGTATAACTTTTCTTTCTTCAGCGTCTCCAATACCTCTCTCAGGTACTCAGCATGATCAGACTCGCTCTTTGAATAAATCAATATGTCATCGATGAAGACGATAACTAACTTATCCAACATCGGCCGACACACCCTATTCATCATATCCATAAATGCTGCAGGAGCATTTGTTAGACTGAATGACATCACGAGGAACTCGTAGTGTCCATACCGCGTTCGGAACGCTGTCTTTGGGATGTCTGCCTCCTTCACCTTCAGCTGATGATAGCCTGATCTAAGATCTATTCGTGAGAACCAACTTGAACCTTGTAGTTGTTCAAACAGATCATCAATCCTTGGCAAAGGATATCTATTCTTTACCGTAAGCTTGTTCAAATCACGATAGTCTATGCACATTCTCATACTTCCATCCTTCTTCTTCACGAACAACACTGGTGCACCCCACGGGGAAACACTTGGTCTTATGAAACCTTTTTCGAGGAGTTCTTGCAGTTGGGACATCAATTCTTTCATCTCGGACGGCGCTAGATGGTAAGGCGCTTTCGTGACGGGCTGAGCTCCTGGTAATAAATCTATCTGGAATTCTATCTCTCGCTCGGTGGCAACCCCGGAAGATCCTCAGGGAATACTTCTGGATAGTCGCACACGATAGGAACATCTTTCATTTCTTTTGTCTCGGCCGTAGCGTTGACAACATACGCCAAGTAGGCACCACACCCTCGTCTTAATAACCCTTCGGCTTTTATCATCGAAATGACGTTAAGCCCTGAACTTTCTTTATCCCCATAAACCGTCACCGCACTGCCACCCAATGACTTTAGCTTTATTATCCTACTCTTACATACTATCTGAGCTTTGTATTCAGACAACAAATCCTTCCCCAGCACTACATCGAACCCTCCTAAGGTCATAACATAAAATGTAACAAGGAACTCATGTCCCTCTAATTCTATCTTACAATTCTTAACCATTTTCATTATTTTAACCAAGGTGTCACTAGCGGTTTCTACTATAAAAGTTTCAGACACTCAGTAGCATTTCATTTTAGCTAGTTTACTAAATTTCGTAGCTACAAAACTTCTATTCGCACCCGAAACATTTAATACCGAAGCAGAAATACCGTTTACTAAGAACGTACCAGTCACAACATCAGGAATCTTCCTAGCTTGTTCCTGGGTCAGCATGTAGGCTCTAGTCCTCGGCCTTGCTTGATCGACATCCTTCTTTCCACTACCTCCAGCTTCACCATCAGTGCACTCCCTTGCCATATGGTCTGTCTCGCCACATTTGTAACATGCTGGCTTCGCACTGCACTCATTGGCATAATGCCCTACCTTCCCGCACTTATAACATGCATTCGACCCCATTCTGCATTCCCTACCATGAGCCTTTCCACACTTGTTACAAGCATCCGAACTCCTACCCCACTTGCACTCACCACCATGCATCTTTCCGCAGGTCTTACACGACCTCTTTTCCTAAACTCTTGCCTGCTTGTTCTTGGGGTTCCATAATTGAGTCCCAGGTCGTTTGGCAGAAGCACCCACCTCTTATCCTTCATCTCTTCCACCATCACATCATCTGCCGACAAGTCGTAAAAAACCATTTCTGCCAGTCCTATAACAGAATCAAAAGTACCCGGTCTACCAGCCTTGACCAAGACGCGAACATTCTGCGGTAGTCCCCTCAGGTAACACTTGATCCGCTTGGCTTCAGTGTTCACTATGTCTGGTACCAACCTAGACAGGCGGTTGAATTCAGTGATGTATTCCCGATGTGTCATCCCACCCTCCTTTAGGCTCAAGAACTTCATTTCAACCCTCTCAACCTCCGCATCAGCACAAAACCTCTTCATTACCAACTCCTTTAGATCAACCCACCGCATAGCGTTGATCTCCTCCTGGGTCTTCCTCTGTTCAACAGTTACCAACCAGTACATGGCTTCATCAAGAAATGATTAGGTGGCAAAACCCACAGCTTGGTCGGGACGGCACTCGCTAATACGGATAACCTTGTCCATAGTAGTTATCCATTGGAGAGTAGCGATTGCGTCTCCCAATCCAGTCAGCTTCGGCGGGTCACAACCCTTGAAGGACTTATAGTTGCACCCACCTCGGCCCCTTTTCTTGTCGTCAACCTTCACTGACTTAACCACACTTGATTCTCCCCCCTCCCCTTTGTTAGTGCACGGAAATTTGACACTGTGGATATGTTATCCTGGCATATGTCTAGATCAGTTATCCTTAGCATGTATTCCAGATAGTATCAGGATCAAGGATCCTCAGCACTTATTACTAATTAACCGTTATTCTCATGTGTAGTCTTATATTGAGCAGGTATAACGGTTAGAAGACTCAGTTTATCCACTAACTTGCAGTCAAGAAGATATTGACGTATCTGAATCAATTATCCTTCTGAAGAGTTCCAGAGCTATGTTAGGATCATGGATCCTCAGTATTTGGTGCTATTAACGGTCGTTTCTTATATGAAGGCAGATATTTATCAAGTGTAACGGCTCCAAGACCTGCTCTACCCCCTATTTCGCAGCCTGCGTGATGGAGCACGTGGTCAAAGTGGCAGTTACAATTATATTGAAGGCAATGGCAGATTTTTAGGGATTATTAGTTAATAGTCTTTATTATTCATAACTCCATTGAGTTATTATTTTTGATGTATAAATAGAGGCTATGATCAGCTAAGAAAACACACACAACAACAACACACTCTGCTCACTACGAATTCAGCAGCATACACACACACACATAGCTTTCGTTGTAATACTGATCATAATCACCAACCTTGTATCCTCATTTTTTATATTAATAAAGTGGTGATCGACGAGTTGTCATCACCCGGGGTTTTTGTGCCGGCGATCCGAACCAGATTAAGGGCTTTTCCCCGTAACAAATCCGTGTGCTTGTGTTTGCAATCGATACATACTTGTTTTCATCATCATAGCACTAATCCTCACTAAACGAATTTGGATACATTATCCTTAGCAGATTTTTATCCAAAAAAATTTGGCGCCCACCGTGGGGAAATTGGTGCTATAATCCAGGTTATTTCTTATCAACTTTCAACTTTTCATACCCATATCACCATCAATGGCCTCACAATGAACCTCGGCTTCATCAACCATGCCATCCTCGGTTTCTCTCTCATCAAGAACTTTGCCGCCAATGCCTCCTCCAATTACGGGAGCACCAAGGACCACCGCGGCTGGGAACAAGACACAAATTCCAGTCATTCGAAGCTCAAAAACCTTTGCTGCCACATCGGTGGTCAAATCTAACAATGATGTTTCTGCAATGTTTTCACAGGTTAAGGCATACATGGAGCAGCAGAACAAATCTAACCAGAGGATCCTACATGGAATTGAACATCTCAAGAAAAGAAAGAGGCCAGCGGAGGATCAGACTCCCTTGATGCCTAGGGTGCTAGATTTCACTACTCCAGGATCCGTGGATCAACATACTCAAGGATCCTCGATCCTTCAGCAAGGATCATCCATCCTTCAACCAGGGTCTATGGGTCAACAAACTCAAGGATCCTCGTTCTTTCAGCCAGGATCATCTATCCTTCAACAGGTGTCCATGGGCCAACAAACTCAAGGATCCTCGTTCGTTCAGCCAGGATCATCTATCCTTTAACAAGGGTCCGTGGGTCAACAAACTCAAGGATCCTCGTTCCTTCAACAAGGATCATCCATCCTTCAACCAGGATCCTCTAGGGTGTATCCTCAAGGATCCTTCAGCTCCCAACCTCAAAGATCCTTCTGGCAGAATCAAGGATCTTCGAGAATTCACCATAAAAGGTCTTCTGAGGTCCATGAAGGGGACATCATCCACATGCAGACCATTGCCACTGGTGGACCTTCTACTGTAGCAGATGCCTCTTATCTTAACTACACTTCTGGGATGCCAACATTCAACCAACCAAGAGGTAACGCCTGTAATCACATATCCTCAGACACTAACATTGGCTCTATGTAGGATACATGTATCAATCAGGAATGGCTAGGGAACATCAGAAGCTTAAGGATATGATATCCAGCGTGCCAGGAGTGGTCCGTCCAATTCCTGAAATACCATAAGGGAGCCACAAGTTGTCCAGATTTGCTCCACCGATATGCGATGCGGAGATCCCGAAACGCTTTCAAACCCCCAACATGAAGGTGTATGATGGGACCACTGATCCGGAATAACATGTGGCTCAGTATAGGGAAAGGATGTAGATCAATACAATTCTCGAAAGACTCAAGGAAGCTTGTCTATGCAAGGGTTTCGGATCCACACTAACAGGATCTGCACTTAAATGGTAGCTAAGTCTTCCGCCTTATTCTATTACATCTTTCTCACATTTAGTTAACTTGTTCGACAGCTAGTTTTCTCGTAGTAGGAAATTTGAGAAGTTAACTAGTGATTTATATAGAGTTGTCCAACCTTATGATGAATCCTTAAGGGATTTTGTTACAAGGTTTGGCAGGGAAGCCCTAGAAATACCTAATCTTGATATGGCTACGGCTGTTGAATCATTCAAGATGGGACTTCAAAGGGGCTCCCCAGTTTATGACGATCTTGTGATGACTCCTTGCAAGACTTTAGATGAAGTAAGGAACATGGCACTAAGATTCGTACGGCTGGAGGATGACTAGAGGATCCAAGAACGATTAGGGGACCAAACGAAGCAAGAATCTCCCAACCAAAAACAAGTATCCTCATTCAGGAACAATAACTCGAAGCCTTACTCCAAGTTCAACAACCAAAACGCTCGGGCAGTTGAAGAAGGAGATGATGATGAGGACTACCCAAGTATTTCTGAATAATGCTTCTCTGTTGATACTCATGGTTTGATTTGTGCCATAAAGGATCTTGGAGAGAAAGCAAGGTGGCCTCGGAAAATTGAGAAAACAACATCCTTCAAAGACATGTCTAAGTGGTGTGCATTCCATAAAGACTTTGGCCATCAGACCGATGATTGTATTGGTTTAAGGAGGGAAATTGGATACCTCCTAAGCAAAGGCCATTACAAAGATATATTGGGAAGAAAAAAGTCGAGGATCCAGGATCCTTAGGATATCCCGCAAAAAGCAACTCCTCCCCCACCAGATGCACAAGTAATCAACTTCATCTCCGGTGGCTCGGATATATGTGGTACTTCCTTCTCCACAGCTAAGAGACTGGCCAAAGAAACCAAGATGAAGAACGGGGAATGACCAGTCGTATCCACCACTTTGACGACTGACAAAAGGATCTTCTTCTATGAAGAAGATAAATCAAGCATACAGGATCCTCACCACAATGGTTTGATTGTCACTTTATTCATTGCTAATCATTATGTACGCAGGATCCTGGTAGATGGTGGAACTCGGTCAATATCATCCAACATGATGTTCTTCAGAAGATGAACATCCTGGATTCAGAGATCATTCCAAGCACATCGGTGCTAGTTGGTTTCAGTGGAGAAACCAAGAAAACATTCGGGGACATCAACTTCCCAATCTATATTGAAGGGTTAAACTCTTATATAAAATTTTGTGTTATTGGCAATCTTTCTTGTTGCAATGTTGTTCTTGGCAGGCCTTGGCTACATGGGATGAAGGCTGTAGCCTCTACTTACCATCAGTGCATCAAACTACCAACTCATTAGGGAGTAGTAAGGATAGATGGTGACCAAGTGGAAGCTAAAAATTATTATTCTTCATCCATGAAGCCGCCAGCTAAACAGACGATAGCATAGCAATTACAGCAAAATCCTAGGAATGTATTGGAAGCTCGAGAGCAGGACCTAAAAGAAGTATCCTTGGATACCGAGGATCCAGACATGAAAGTTTTCCTGTGATCCAGTATCCCTAATGAGATCGAGGAGGATGTAGTATCCTTCTTAAAGCAAAGAATCTACATTTGCCTTCAGACATTCAGACATGATAGGTATTTCGAAGGAGGTAATTACTCATAAATTGGGCCTTGATCATTCTATTAGACCTGTCCATCAGAAGCGGAGGAAATTCGCTCCTGAGAGGAACGCGATCAAACAAGAAGTTGAAAAACTTCTTAAGGACGGTATGATCAGAGAGGTTAAGAATCAACGATGGTTGGCTAATGTGGTTGTTATTTCAAAACTGAATGGAAAGTGGAGGGTGTGTGTCGATTTTACTTATTTAAACAAGGCATGCCCCAAAGATCCTTTTCCGTTACACATATAGACTCCATGGTGGATGCAACGGCAGGACATGAGATGCTTACCTTTATGGATGCTTCCTCTGGATTTCAACAAATTCAGATGGAACCACCTGATCAAGAGGATACAACATTCATGACTCCTACTGGCATATATTTTTATATTGCTATGTTGTTCGGACTAAGAAATGCAGGGGCAACATATCAAAGATTGGTGAATATGATGTTCAAGGATCAGTTAGGCAAATCCATGGAAGTCTACATAGATGTCATGGTAGTGAAGTCGAAGAGGGCTGAGGATCACCTCAGATATCTTGAAGAAGCATTCAATATCCTTGACCAATACAATATGAAACTGAACCCGTCAAAATGCCATTTTGGTGTTAAGGCCGGAAAGTTTCTAGGATATATGGTGACCAAAAGTGGGATAGAAGCAAGCCCTGAGCAGATAGAAGCCATTATCAACTTCAAGTCTCCTACGAATGCTAAAGAAGTCCAAAGGCTGACAGGAAGAATAGCTGCTCTCAACAGGTTCATTTCCAGATCTTCCAAAAAGTGCAAAGATTTCTACGACATTATTAGGAAAAATAGAAAGTTCGAATGGACCGAGAAGCATGAGGCTGCACTCAAAGCCTTGAAGGATTACTTATCCTCACCTCCAGCTCTGATGAAGCCTGTGGATGGAGAATCCTTATACCTGTACCTAGCTGTATCAGGAAATGCTAAGCCAGAAAGCTAGAATTATCAGGTAGAATGGCCAAGTGGGCTGTGAATCTGAGTGCGTATGATATTTAGTACGAGCCCAGAACAGCCATCAAGTCACAAGCACTCGCGGACTTTGTGCCTAATTTCAGTAGCGACATGCAGAAAGAAGCTGATTTAGAGGTTCAACAACTAGAAGAGACCAAGGATCCTTGGATACTCTTCACTGATGTAGCTTCCAACGTAAGAGGAATGGGATTAGGTATCCTACTAAAATCGCCACAAGCAACGAACAATGAGGCAGAATACGAAGCACTCATCGCAAGTTTACTTTTAGCCAAACAAATGAGGATCAGGTATCTTCAAGTTTATGTCGATTCTTTACTTATAACTAACCATTTTAATGGCTCTTATACAGTGAAAGATGAGAATATGATCAAGTATTTAGAAATTGTGAAGAAATTAGCAAAATCCTTCGAGTTGTTTAGTATCACGCAGGTACCAAAAGAAGAAAATGCTGGGGCAGATGCCTTAGAAAATTTAGCATCATCATTGAAGATCCCAGATGATGTAAAGATACCTATCATTCATATATTATCTCCAGCAATTGGAAAACAGGAAGCTGTGGAGGAAACAGTGGATTGCATTGAAGAACTTAAGGATCCTTTATCCTCTCAAAAAGCAAGATCTTGGATCCTTCCAATTAGGAAGTTCCTTCAAGATGGAGAAATCCCTACAGGGGAAAATCCTAAAGCTTTCAGATTGAAGGTATCACAATTCATTATTTTACAAGATATTGTATATAGAAAATCTCTTGCAGGTCCCTATTTGAGATGCATTGAGGATCCTGAAATACAAGAGGTACTCCAAGACTTCCACGAGGGAGATTGCGGCAACCACGCAGGGGGAAAAACATTATTCTCCAGGATACTTAGGACTGGATACTTCTGGCCAACAATGAAGAAGGATGCAATGGAGTATTCAAAGAAGTGTGATGCTTGCCAAAGGCATGGAAACATCCTACACCAACCAGCAAAACCTATGTATCCTATATCCTCATCATGGCCTTTCATGAAGTGGGGCATGGATATCGTGGATAAGCTATCTAAGGCACTAGGAGGAAAAGTATTCATGCTTGCAATGACTGATTACTTTTCAAAGTGGATTGAGGCTGAAGCATTCGTTCAAGTCCGAGAAAGGGAGTTATATCCTTTATTAAAAGAAACAATATAACTAGATTTGGTATCCCATCTGAAATTATTTGTGACAATGATTCCCCAGTTTATCGGGAAAAGAACTAACTTTTGTAACAGTTGGGGCATCAAGATGATTACATCTACTCCAGTGCATCCTCAAGCTAATAGCCAAGTAGAGTCAAGCAACAAGATCATCATCAACAACTTGAAAAAGAAACTAGGATCCAAGAAAGGCAAGTGGGCCGAAGAGCTACCTTATGTTCTTTGGGCTGATAGAACAACACCCAAGAATGCAACAGGCCAAACACCCTTCTCACTGGTGTTTGGATCAGAAGCAGTTATCCCTACAGAAATGGTGGTTCGTACGGCCAGAACAAGCATCCATGATCCTGAGGCCAACAGAGATATCCTTCTCGAAGACTTGGATACTGTGGAAGAACTCAGAAACTTAGCCAAGATCAGAATGGCAACTTATCAACAAAGGGTAGCTGGGGCATACAACAAGAGTGTAAGGATCAGAAGATTTCAAGAAGGAGATCTGGTATTGAGGAAAGCCTTCCAAAATACTACTAATCCGGCTGATGGAAAGTTAGCACCCAAGTGGGAAGGACCTTATCAGATCGAGTTGGAGGCAGGAAAGGGGGCATATCATTTGCTCACAATGGAAGGCAATAGGTTACCAAGAGCATGGAATGCTATCCATCTCAAAAAGTACTTTTTCTAATCAGGATCAAGTGTCCTCAGATGATCGAGTATCCATCTAGGATCAAGGATCCTAAAATTGGTATTATATATCTTATCACTTATTCATTTCCTATTCTTGTTGTTAATTTAAGAATAATGTATTCTTAACATTTATCTATTCTAAGTTTTTAAGTAACAATGCAGATTTCAATAAAAGGTTCAATGTCTAAGAGGTTAGCCACCTCTCCTTAACGTTTGAGGTACTTTATTATTTCCCTTAGCCTAGCCCACCATTGGGTATAACCACCGATGGTCATATCCCCTAAGGTTTAAAGGTTTTCACCTTTCTTATAAACTAGAGTATCTACACTCTCTCCTGGAGCGCACATTATCCAACGAATAGTCCGGGGCAGCGGGACCAGTACACGCTTAGTGGCTGACAATTTCGTTGCTTTCGGCTATATGGAGGATCCTAAGATTTATGGTAGACGTACCATACCACCGGTTTATAACGTTTTCACGTTATCTCAAGAGAAAGGTTTCTAAAATTTTCATGTTAGCTAAGGTTTTGGCGTTTTCACGTCACTCACGTTTGGGCTAAATCCCGCGTTGGGCGAGTCCCCAGTTAACATCCGTATATTGAGCCAGTCCCCAGTTTGGGCTTGTCCCCAGTTTAACATCAGGATATTTGGGCTTGTCCCCAGTTTATTTAGGCTTGTCCCCAGTTCACGGGCATGTCCCTAATTCACGGGCTTGTCCCCAATTGCACGGGCTTGTCCCTAGTTTATTTAATGGGATTGTCCTCAGTTTGACGGGTCTAACCCCGATTAATTTTATAAGTTCTTTTCAACAGATATTCTAAGTTCAATTGCGAGAATCAAGACTTGTTGATTCAAAATCATTAACGTACTTCTACAAGGATCACGAAATGATCATTACTTATGGTAACCTAGGTTTAATTAGACCTTCTGGTATGATTTTTACCTGTCAATTTATAATTGTTTAGCTGAGATCCTTATAAACCTTTTTTCTTAAAGATTTAAAATCTTTGAATTATTTCTACAAGGATATTCTATCCTAAAATTTTTATAATTATTCTTCATAAGGATATTTTATCCTAAAAACTTTTTACTAAAGAGTATTTCTCAAAACTTTCAACAAGTCTAAAGCTATATCAGACAAACTTTCAAAATAACAGACAATCAACAGATAGTTAAAAGATACTATTTATTAAACTTACTTGCAATTACCAAAAATCTTATCCCGGATTTCACCATTCAATAAATGGACCATCCACCTGGGCCAAACAGGTGTTAATATTTGTTCACGATTTGCAGGGAGAAGGATATACAGCCGGGAGGGAAGTTCCCATGGACACTCCATTGATATGTGCAAACTATATCCAACTTGTCAAATCTCATATGTTTTTGCAGGAAGTTTGAATTCAAAGGCAAAATGAAAGCTGTGATTGTCACACCCCCATCTTAGGCCTAGGCGAGTGACTCGATAGTTGGTACCACATTTTTAATTAAATCAGAGTTGCGGGTTAATGCGGAAGACTTTAATAAACATGTGGTTTAAAGTTTATATATTTACATTACAAAAGTCGAGACGAAAGTCTCGTTTAGTTTTACTTGTTTATATGTTTTACAAAACCACCATATTTTAATATTTATACAAAATTATCCGAGCCATCGGATTCTTGAGCCTTCGTCCTTTAGCTCTAATCTTGGTTACCTGCAAAATGTTATGAAAATACGTCAGCAACGAATGCTGGTGAATATGCTGACGCGAAAACATTTTCTTTTACTTTGTTATCCCTCGAGAGTTACGCGTGCCTCGGCCCATCTTGGCTTAGGAATAACAAAGTTAAAACAATATCATTATAACTCGAGTCTCTACCTCAGTCACCCCAGCAAGACACCGCAGCGTCCCGACGTCCTTAGGTACCATAAATATACACAAGGTCATTCTCACTCGAACATACTTTGGTTCGGCCCATCGTGGCTGGAGGTCGTGACCAGGCGTGGTGCGATGTGCCCACCGCGTTTTACCACATATGTAAGGATCCAGACAAACGTATACTATAGCCTGAGGGCTAGGCCTTTTCTCTTATTCATAATGTTTTTAGAGACACTTAGTCTCATGTAAAGTTTTACACATACAAGTTTGTAAAAGTGGGGCGTATTCACCTTTGATCGGGATCGGTTTCCAACACCGTCCTTGCGTACTCTTTCTTGCTATCTCGCACCTATAGTACAAGTATAACTTTTATTAGTCGGATATACAATCCGGCTAAGACCTTTAGTCTTATTATCTCGATGAACCTTTAGTTCATTTCTATTACTTTAAAACCTTTAGTTTTAAAAGCAATATTTATAAACCTTTAGTTTATTATTAAAAGCCGACGTTTCTTCTTCTTTAAGAAACGTATTCTTTTCTTTATTATTTAAGAATACACATTATACTTAAATAATAATTATAACAAAGAACTATATAGCACTTATATATATACACATTTATTTTCTTATTTCATTTCTTTCTTATATTATTTTCTTTCCATAAACATCGAGCTTAAATCCGACTTAGGGCATTAAGCCTTTATAATAATTTATTATTATATTAGTCGGGTAGTAAGCCTTACCTTTTCTCGGCTTATAATTCCCTAGATGTTTGAGCAGCACTTCTATGTCGCTTAGTCCTACCAACACTCGCCTTGATTGCCACTTCACTTTGGCACGCAAATCGAGACACCAACTCTTCTCGGCACGCACTTCGAGGTGATCGTCGGGTTGTAAAAACGGCACCACCTTCTTGCTTGGAACGTCGTCGGGAAGTGGTACGGATATCGAGGTATGGCACGTTTATCGAGGAATCGGGGCACGGTTTTCGAGGTGGATCGTTGGCACGAATTTCGAGGCTAGAGAAATGTTTATAGAGAGAGTTGTAAACTGATTTTGGTGTGGTTTATGAAGACCCCGGACCTGCTATTTATAGGCAAAATTTTGGATCCTATCGCGATACGCGATAGGCTTCTTGTAACCCATCGCGTAGCGCGATTTAGCTTCGCACAGTCACAACGTAGGTCTGCCACGTGTTGCTACGTGGTAGACGGTGTGCCACGTGTTAACACATGGCGGACGATGTGCGACGTGTTGCCACGTGTCGGGACACGTGGCGAGAGGTGTGCCACGTGTGGACGCGTGGCAGCCTTGTGCCAAAGGTGTCAGGACAAGTCATCGCGATACGCGATGACGTAGGTTCAACCAGCGATCGCGTATCGCTGTTGATCCTTCAAGAAGGTTTGACCAAGCCCCTTCGCGATACGCGATGGCTTGTCCTTTGTCCCCATCGCGTAGCGCGATAGGACAGAAAATAGATTTTTCATTTTTAACCTTGGAGTTTGGATTTTGCAGAATTAGTCCCTTAACTTTGGAAAGTTGACATTTTTTGCCCGAAATTTCCGTGATGTTACATCCTCCCCACCTTGAAATAAATCTCTTCCTCGAGATTGCTTCACGAGAATTAGTGGGGGTATTTCTTTCTCATTTCAGACTCGAGTTCCCAAGTGTACTCGGGGCCTCGTCGGGAATCCCATTTTACTTTCACTATTTTCAAAGTTCGTCTTTTGAGCTTCTTAAGTTTTGAATCCTCTATTTGAATTGGGCGTTCAACAAATTTTAAGTTCTCGTTAATTTCAACATCTTTTAACGGCACCGTAAGAGATTTATCGGCTAAACATTTACGCAGATTCGATATATGGAATACATCGTGTATCCCTTGCATTTCCTCGGGTGGTCGCAACCGATAAGCGACGGTACCAATTCGTTCGAGTACCTCGAAGGGTCCAACGAATCGAGGACTTAACTTTTATTTCTTGCCGAAACGAACCACGCCCTTCCATGGCGAGACTTTCAAAAGAACTTTATCACCGACATTGAATTCTAAAGCTTACGACGGACATCGGCATAACTCTTTTGGCGATCACGTGCCGTCTTAAGTCGTTCGCGGATTTGGATAACTTTGTCGGTGGTTTCTTGGACAATCTCGGGTCCGGATAATTGATTATCTTCAGTTTCAGACCAACACACGGGCGTTCTACACTTTCAACCATACAACGCCTCGAACGGTGCGGCTTGATTACTTGCATGATAACTATTGTTATATGAAAATTCCATTAGGGGTAAGTGGTCATCCCAACTTCCACCTAAGTCTACCACGCAAGCTCGGAGCATGTCCTCCAACGTTTGAATTGTTCTTTCGCTTTGCCCGTCGGTTTGCGGATGATAGGCAGTGCTAAGGTTTAACTTCGTACCTAGCGCTTGTTGGAAGCTTTTCCAGAAGTGAGACGTGAAACGACTGTATCGATCAGAAATAATGGACAACGGTACCCTATGTAGGGTCACAATATTGTTAACATAGATATGAGCTAATTTGTCCATTGAGTAAGACTCATTGATGGGTATGAAGTGTGCGGACTTTGTTAATCGATCCACAATTACCCAGATTGCATTATGTTGTCGAGTCGTTTTAGGGAGTTTGGTAATGAAATCCATGGCAATCCCGTAGGCTTTTGGTGCTCAGCCTTGACTTTTAAACACATCAAACATTTCGCCACATGCGAAGCGACATCTCTCTTCATTCCATTCCACCAATAGTTCTCTTTAAGGTTATGATACATTTTGTCGCTCCCGGGATGCATCGTATATTTAGACTTATGGGTTTCTTTTAATATCTTCTCACGCAATCCTCCAACAATTGGTACCCAAATTCGGTTTCCATTCTAAGAATGCCATCATCACCTTTGACTAACGAGTCAATGGTGCCATTACGTTTTTCATCCAAGATTTGATTCTCGTTGATCGCTGGAATTTGAGCGGACTTGATTTGGTCAACAAGATCGATTTGAAGTCCTAGCCTTAACGCTCTGACTCTTTTCGGCTTTTCGTGCTCTTTACGACTTAAGGCGTCAACAACAACGTTGGCCTTACCTTCATGATAAACTATTTCGCAGTCACAGCCGTTGAGAGTCTCCATCCAACGCATGTTGAGCTCCTTTTGATCAAATATGTGCTTTAAGCTCTTATGATCAGTGTACACGGTAAATCTTACTCCATAGAGATAGTGCCTCCATATCTTAAGTGCAAAGATTGTGGCGCCTAACTCTAGATCGTGAGTCGTATAGTTCTTCTCGTGTACTTTCAATTGACGAGAGGCGTAAGCGATTACTTTCTTTCGTTGCATCAATACACATCCCAAGCCGGAATGGGACGCATCGCAAAAGACGACGAAGTTTTCAATACCTTTTGGCAAGGCCTGTATGGGAGCTTGGGTAAGCCTTTGTTTGAGTATATCGAACGCCTCTTGTTGCTTTGTTCCCCATTCATATTTGACGTTCTTTCGAGTCAAGGAGGTTAGGGGAACAGCGATTCGTGAAAAGTTCTCAATGAACCTTCGATAATAGCCGGCCAATCCCAAGAAGCTTCGGATCTCGGTTGGCGACTTTGGGATCTCCCACTTTGAGATAGCTTAAAACTTAGCGGGGTCTACTTGAATTCCGTTAACATTGATGATGTGACCAAGAAATTGCACCTCGTGCAACCAGAACTCGCATTTCGAGAACTTGGCGTACAATTTCTCAGTTCTAAGAATTTCAAGTAACGTTCGAAGGTGATTTTAATGATCGACCTTAGTCTTAGAGTAAACTAGTATGTCGTCGATGAATACGATCACAATTTTATCTAAATATGGCTTACAGATACGGTTCATCATATCCATGAATGCAGCCGGCGCATTAGTAAGTCCAAATGGCATAATGGTGAACTCATAATGGCCGTACCTTGTTCGAAACGCGGTCTTTGGAATGTCTTCGGATTAAACCTTAAGTTGGTGATAGCCGGAGCTGTGATCGATCTTGGAAAAGAAGCTAGCACCTTGGAGTTGGTCGAACAGGTCATCGATACGCGGGAGTGGATAACGGTTCTTGATTGTAACTTTGTTGAGAGCTCAGTAATCAATACACATCCGCATAGATCCATCCTTCTTTTTGACGAATAGAATCGGCGCTCCCTATGGCGATGAACTTGGTCGTATAAATCCTTTCTCGAGAATCTCGTCAAGTTGTTTCTTCAGTTCTTTCATCTCGGTTGGTGCGAGGTGATATGGGGATTTGGCGATCGGAACAGTGCCGGGAATGAGATCGATTCTAAATTCCACCTCGCGGTCGGGAGGAGTGCCGGGGAGTTCGTCGGGAAAGACATCAGCAAAATTGGAAACTACAGGAACGTCTCTGATTTCTTTGGGTTTAGATTCTTTGGTGACGTAGGCCATGAATGCTAAGCATCCTTGATTTAAACATTTGTTAGCCCTTATCATTGAGATTAGGCTAACTTGGCCAGCGTCTTTATCCCCTTCGATTCGTATGGTACATTTGTCCGGGGATTGGAGTTCAATAGTCTTGCTATTGCAAAGGATACGGGCATGGTTGTTGGATAACCAATCCATACCCAATACAATATCAAAACCAGCAAGAGTCATGGGCAACAATTGAATAGGTAAAACGTAAATGGCTAATAAGATTTTTCCGTTTTCTAAAGCTTCGGAGATTTTAACAATTTCACCACTAGCGGTCTCGACGCTTAGAGTTTTATTAAGTTTGATTAAGGGTTCATTTAATAGACTACAAAACTTATAATCTATAAAACTTAAATTGGCTCCTGAATCAAACAAGACTCTAGCATATACATTGTTAACAAGAAACGTACCGGTAATGGTTTCCGGTGTATCGGCCGCTTTCTTCATATCAAGGACGAACACTCTTGCATTGCCCTTCTTGGGCTCACTCTTCTGACCGCTACCACCCGCACCACCAGCCGCGGGTTTATTCTTGGTGCATTCAAAGCTAAGATGTCCCATCTCCTTGCAATTGTAGCAAGTCATCTTCTTCTTCCAGCAGTCGGTCGTGGCGTGACCAAAATTGTGACATGACTCACAAGGACGGGGAGTAAGATGGCATCGACCCCTATGGTATTTATTGCAAGTTTTGCATTGTGGGATGCCGGAGCCAAAGCCAGACCTTCGTTGGTCGACTCCCTTACCCGTGAAACGGGCATTTCCTTCCTTCTTCGTATCTTGTGTCGACACGACCTACTTATCTTCCTCTTTGTTGCGGATCATTCCGCGCATTTGGTATCCAGTTAACTCCATCGCGAAGTCGGCGGTTTGGGGCAAATGTGACCTCACCATATCACGAATTTCCCGTGGTAGCCCCCATATATAGCGTGTAACTTTTCTGGATTCCGGGGTAACCAGCTGGGGCACCAAGCGGCAGTACTCGTGGAATTTGGTATTATACTCACGATGGTTTGTTCCGACAACCTTGTGAGATAGGAACTTGGTTTGAATTTGGTCCGTTTCATGCATCGGACAGAATTTCGACATTAACAGTTCCTTAAATTCGCTCCATGACAACCCATACATTACTTCCCTTCCTTTACTCATGATTAATGTGTTCCACCACTCTAGCACTTCGCCTTTGAACATCAGGGCGGAGTATTGAATCTTCTCCTCTTCCAAACACTTGCTCGTGATTACAATCGTCTCCATTTCTTCAAGCCACCTTACAGTCGCGATGGCTCCCTTATCTCCATGGAATTCCTTCGGCCCATAGTACTTGAAGTCATTGAACGTACACCCACCAATCTTGAGCTTTTTAAATTCTTGACCAACGCTTCCATCAGTGTTTGATTCATGAACACTCTCATCTACGGCCGAGGGTTTAGAACGGGGTTTAGAAACAAATTTTTGGGAAGGATTTACAGAGTGGGAATGTTTTGTTTGATGAGATTGGGACCTAGCCATTGATTCTTCCCTAATGGCATCTTTTATCATCTTTTGAATTCGATCCATAAATTTTTCAGGAATTGGATCTTCTTGTTCTTTTTCGGGACCCTTTCCTTTTCTTTTTTCTTATCGGCTTCCGTTCGGGGAGCCTCAAAGTTATTACTTTTCGAGACATTTTATCTTTTTCTTTTTTATTCTTTTTATCTGAAATTTTAACGAATGCTCTTCATTAAACACACATTTTATTTCATCATTTGTATATACCATACATGGTATATACAAGGATTATTACAACACACTTATATATATAAATTCATATCTGATGTATATATATTTTCTTATCCATACAACACATTACAAACAAACTACATTACACACACATTCTTCCTTTCATGAAACACGCCATCACCACCATCATCTCAGTCCTTCAAAAACTTCTTAACAACTCTTGTCAGTTTATTGCATTTGTGAAGAAGCTTCCCTCCTATCTTCTTCTTCTTTTTTCCTTCTTCATCCACCTTCTTCTTCCAGTCATCAGTCTCGTGTAACGCGCGATCCAGGTGTTCTTCGTATGACTGCGGAATAACGTCGGGGTATCCATATTGTGGCGGCGGGTCACGGTAACCCAGCGTCACCATTTCGAAGTGGTTTCTTGGTTCAGGATACGGGACGTAAGTCTCATATGCAAAGTAGAGGTATGTCTTGAATTGAAGGGATCTTTCCTTGAAATGGTGGGAAGCTTGATGAAGCTTGGTTCCTTAGTTGCTCAAGATACTGGACATACGGATCGACGGAATCGTAGCTTGGGTTGTTGGAAGTGAGTGATCCATCAATGGATGTTGATATCTCATTAGGGTTGTCGGGATGCTCTTCCTCCGGTTCGGTTTCTTCCATAGGATCCTCTTCTTTGGGATCTTCCTCTTCTTCCTCCATAGGCTATTCCTCCTCTTCCATATACTGAGTGGCATCGCTGATCATCGCGGGCATCTTGAAACTCTCGTAAGACATCGTCACCCTCATTCTTGGTTTGCGGGATGATCCTTCACCATTGTTGGGTTGTGAGTTGACTTCATGAGCGGTAGAGCTTCCAGTATGCCACCTTCGCTGGTCGGCGTGGCACTGCGTCCAATCGGACGATGGGGATCTTGGTTCTTCCTTTATGGGTCGGTTTGAAGGGAAGGTATAGGATGGGTGTGCATTTGGAAAAATCTGGTTGGGTAGTATTGTGGTACTTGTGGTGGTTGGTAGGTGGGAATTTCCGAGGGGCGGTAGCTGGTATTTCTGTGGGTTGATACATAGGCATAGTCGGTGGATGATAGCTCGAGTGTCTTGGTGGTTCGATTCTTTGTGGTGGTGGACTATCGGGTAATTTAATTGGGCATTGCTCAGTCCCGGGGAAGTATATTCGTTTAGGACGTTCAATGTATTGGTCTCGGCTAAAGAAGGCCTCAAAGTAATCTTCATCCATGACGTCTTTTGGGAACTTGTAGTATTTTCTTTCATCCATTAATTTTTAATAAGACATCTTTGGGTGGTTTAGAATGTAGAGAGGGAAAGAGAAGGTTACCACCCAATCTTATCCCTATTCAAATAAACAAATAAATTATTTTCCTATGCTTGGATCGAAGCTTGGGTATTGTTTTATGATACCCAATTCGCTAAGATCTATGGCTCTGATACCAACCTGTCACACCCCCATCTTAAGCCTAGGCGTGTGACTCGATAGTTGGTACCTCATTTGTAATTAAATCAGAGTTGCGGGTTAATGCGGAAGACTTTAATAAACATGTGGATTTAAAGTTTAAATATTTACATTACAAAAGTCGAGACGAAAGTCTCGTTTAGTTTTACTTGTTGATATGTTTTACAAAACCACCATTTTTTAATATTTATACAAAATTATCCGAGCCGTCGGATTCTTGAGCCTTCGTCCTTTAGCTGTAATCTTGGTTACCTGCAAAATGTTATGAAAATACGTCAGCAACGAATGCTGGTGAATATGCTGACGCGAAAACATTTTCTTTTACTTTTTTACCCCTCGAGGGTTACGTGTGCCTCGGCCTATCTTGGCTTAGGAATAACAAAGTTAAAACAATATCATTATAACCCGAGCCTCTACCTCGGTCACCCCAGCAAGACAAAGCAGCGTCCCGGCGTACTTAGGTACCATAAATATACACAAGGTCATTCTCAGTCGAACGTACTTTGGTTCGGCCCATCGTGGCTGGAGGTCGTTATCAGGCGTGATGCGATGTGCCCACCGCATTTTACCACATATGTAAGGATCCAGACAAACGTATACTGCAGCCTGAGGGCTAGGCTTTTATTCTTATTTATAATGTTTTTAGAGACACTTAAGACTCATGTAAAGTTTTACACATACAAGTTTGTAAAAGTGGGGCGTATTCACCTTTGATCGGGATCGGTTTCCAACAACGTCCTTGCGTACACTTTCTTGCTATCTCGCACCTATAGTACAAGTATAACTTTTATTAGTCGGATATACAATCCGGCTTAAGACCTTCCGTCTTATTATCCCGATGAACCTTTAGTTCATTTCTATTACTTTAAAACCTTTAGTTTTAAAAGCAATATTTATAAACCTTTAGTTTATTATTAAAACCCGACGTTTCTTCTTCTTTAAGAAACGTATTCTTTTCTTTATTATTTAAGAATACACATTATACTTAAATAATAATTATAACAAAGAACTATATAGCACATATATATATACACATTTATTTTCTTATTTCATTTCTTTGTTATATTATTTTCTTTCCATAAACATCGAGCACAAATCCGACTTAGGGCATTAAGCCTTTATAATATTTTATTATTATATTAGTCGGGTAGTAAGCCTTACCTTTTCTCGGCTAATAATTCCCTAGATGTTTGAGAAAATAACTCGCTTTCAAGAATCAAAATCCTGCTTCCAATTAATAGACCCTACCAACACTCGCCTTGATTGCCACTTCACTTTGGCACGCAAATCGAGACACCAACTCTTCTCGGCATGCACTTCGAGGTGATCGTCGGGTTGTAAAAACGGCACCACTTTTTTGCTTGGAACTTCGTCGGGAAGTGGTACGGATATCGAGGTATGGTACGCTTATCGAGGAATCCAGGCACGGTTTTCGAGGTGGATCTTTGGCACGAATTTCAAGGCTTAGAGAGATGTTTAGAGAGAGAGTTGTAAAATAATTTTGGTGTGGTTTATGAAGACCCCGGACCTGCTATTTATAGGCAAAATTTTGGATCCTATCGCGATACGCGATAGGCTTCTTGTAACCCATCACATAGCGCGATGTAGCTTCGCACAGTCACAACGTAGGTCTGCCACGTGTTGCTACGTGGCAGACGGTGTGCCACGTGTTAACACGTGGCGGACGATGTGCCACGTGTTGCCACGTGTCGGGACACGTGGCGAGAGGTGTGCCACGTGTGGACGCGTGGAAGTCTTGTGCCAGAGGTGTCAGGACACGTCATCGCGATACGCGATGACATAGATTCAACCAGCGATCGCGTATCGCTGTTGACACTTCCAGAAGGTTTGACCAAGCCCCTTCGCGATACGCGATGGCTTGTCCTTTGTCCCCATCTCGTAGCGCGATAGGACAGAAAATAGATTTTTCATTTTTAACCTTGGAGTTTGGATTTGGTAGAATTAGTCCCTTAACTTTGGAAAGTTGACATTTTTGGCCCGAAATTTCCGTGATGTTATCGTGATCTTATCACAACCGCCATTTTGGGGGAAATTGTTAGTGCAAGGAAATTTGACACTGTGGATATGTTATCCTAGCATATGTCTGGATCAGTTATCCTTAGCATGTATTCCAGATTGTATCAGGATCAAGGATCCTCAGTACTTATTATTAATTAATGGTTATTCTCACGTGTAGTCTTATATTGAGCAGGTATAACGGTTAGAAGAGTCAGTCTATCCACTAACTTGCAGTCAAGAAGATATTGACGTGTCTGGATCAATTATCCTTTTGAAGAGTTCCAGAGCTATGTCAGGATCATGGATCCTCAGTGGTTGTTACTTATATGAAGGCTGATATTTATCAAGTGTAATGTCTCCAAGACCTGGTCTACCCCCTATTTCGCAACCTGAGTGATGGAGCACGTCGTCAAAGTGGCAGTTACGATTATATTGAAGGCAATGGCGGATTTTTAGGGATTATTAGTTAATAGTCTTTGTTATTCATAACTCCATTGAGTTATTATTTTTGATGTATAAGTAGTGGTTATGATCAGCTAGGAAAACACACACAACAACAACACACTCTGCTCACTACGAATTCAGCAACATACACACACACACATAGCTTTCGTTGTAATACTGATCATAATCTCCAACCTTGTATCCTCATTTTTTATATTAATAAAGTGGTGATTGACGAGTTGTCGTCACCCGAGGTTTTTGTGCTGGCGATCCGAACCAGATCAAGGGCTTTTCCCTGTAACAAATCCGTGTGTTTGTGTAACGCCCTGAAATTCGATTAGTAAATTAAGATCGTGAAATCATCGGAAACTATAGACTTTAGGTTCTGGACGATAAGTTCGGAACCCATATCATTGGAAAAATCTGTTTTTATCATTTAAAATGTTTATTTCATAAAACGACATTTACGCCTGAAAAATATTAATCTTTATGCTTTCGAAAAATAAAATGTTTTTATTTAAAAAAGATTTCAAATAATTATTCGAAAAATGATTTTATAAAAGTTTTGCTGAAAAAGTTTTAGTTTGTTTAAAAAACTTATGAACTCGACTAGTCTTGACCCGTAGGTAGCCTAAACCCGAACCCGAGTCACCCGAGTATTTAAGCGGGAAATCAAGTGTTCTTGCACCACCTCTTTCATTTTCACCAACACTTTCACAAAACCCACCCAAACACTCTCATTCTAGAGAGAGAAACTAGAGAGAGAAGTCTTCAAACTTCAAATCCGAGTCCACAAATCTGTTTGTTGTTGTTTTTGGTAAGATCTTCTTGAAAATCATACGTTTTTATCATCAAATCCGGCCCCGAATCGAGCAAAAACCCCAACTTTTGTGTCAAGTGTGTTCTTGGTCAAAAACCGTCATTTTTGGTGTCAAAATGCAAGTTTTTGTTGTTATAAATACTAGGAATCATTAGGTCTTTGAATTCCGAGCATTTCCATGTATAAAACATCAATTTTGGTAGAAAAATCACAAAAATCGCGATTTCCCGTAGGTTTCTCCGTCACCCGGCTTGAAGGAGTCGAATCAGATCCTATTCGGTCGAATCAGATCCTATTCGGTCGAATCAGATCCTATTCGGTCGAATCAGATCCTATTCGGTCGAATCAGATCCTATTCGGTCGAATCAGATCCTATTCGGTCGAATCAGATCCTATTCGGTCGAATCAGATCCTATTCAGTTGAATCAGATCCAGCCTCCTTTTTTTTTTTTTTTTTCAGCTTTAAAACCCAGTTTTTGCTCGAGGTCGCGTAGGCTTGTACTCTTAGACTTATAACACGTTGTTAACCTATTATGCCCTATTCTAGACTTAGAGGATCAACAAATTGGATAGCACTCGTCGCCTCTAGCAGCCTTACTAAACCAACAAGGTGAGTTCATAGCCCCTATTTAAGCTTTTCAAAACTATGGGGGTGGAAACATGGTAACTTTACACGGTTGGACAAAATCATTTATGCAAACACTCTTTAAACTATAAACCTTTGGATTTCTACACACGTGCGGAAATCCACAAGCTTTTTGGTAATCTATAAACTTTGGAAATCTATGAACATGGGGAAACCCATCAACTTATGGAGATCTAAGAACATTGGAAATCAATGAGTATGGGAAATTCTATGAACATTGACATCATGGGAATGGGAATCATATTCATGTCATCATAGTCATCGTGTCAGTATGGAAATCTAGAGATCAAAGCATCATGAGTTGAATTGGACGTGAGAGTCTATTCTACTCTCGGTAGAACTCACGACCATGAGTGGCAATTCTATTCTCGGTGGCACTCGTAACTCATGGGATTCTATACTAGTCTCGGTGGAATCCATAACTCTTGAGGACCTATACTAGTCTCGGTAGGGACCAAGAGAACCCAGGATTCTTTGGGGAGTCTATCCTACTCTCGGTAGAACCTAGCTGAGTCCTGGATGGCAAGAGCGAGGTAGTCTTGGTTTAAGTCTTGCGTGGGTTCAAATCAAGTCTTGTGTGATCATTGGGCTTCGTCATCATTCATCATCATTCATCATCATTCATTCACCATCATCTTGGATACTAGTAACACTTGGTATCTTGGCGTTGGATTATCTAGTAAACTTAGTATGCTCTAATTCATATGTCCTTGTTTATGCTTAACTGTTATGTGCTACATGTACCGTTGGGAGACCACAAATCTTTGAGTAATCTTATCACATACGACTCTAGTGGGAGAGTAATAACCTCGCTGAGAGTTCAGGAGAACATTTCATGTTTTACTTACTACAAAAACCTCTTTGGGAAAACCAAGAGATCTTTTCTTACAAGCCTTTTTTTTTTAAAAAACGGGTATTTTACCCAAACATAGTAGTATAAATTGTAGGAGTGGTGGGTTAGCCGCAGGTACACCCTATATATAAACCCCTACAACCTATACTAGTATGTTTGTGTATAAACTCTTTTTCTTTAAACCTATGAATTCACTCATCTACTTTATGTAGTTGACAGTTTGTTACATGTTTTTCAGGAAATAAAGCAGCAGGAAATCCCTAGCAAGTTTAGAGGCCTTAGAGAGATGAAGGCTAGGCTAGAAGTTGTTTGGAACTTGATATTTTGTTTTAAAGCAGCAGGAAATCCCTAGCAATTTGTTTCATGTTACCTGGTTGATGTAATATTTGACATTTTGGTTATGTTTATGCATTTAGACTTTTATACTATTGTGCTCAACAATCACGACTTCGTCGCCGCGCCTCGATTTTTCCGCCATCGCGATCGGGGTGTGACAGATTGGTATCAGAGCCAATGGTTATAGGGAATTAGGAAACCGACCTAGACTATAACCTAGGATCCTTGACTCTAGATAGCTCATGCATCACAATCACATGCCTACACTTATATACGTGCTACGTGCTTATGTGCTGCATATTAATTGTAAACCTCTGAGTCATTCAGTCATACCAAAATCTTCGGTCATCAAGCATTCATATCTCTTGAGTCATGTCATTCTGTATTCTTGGTATAATCTATGTCCTCTATTCTTAAATCTTTGGCGTATCATTGATTCTATCTAACGCTCGTTTTTCGTCATGCGTAGAATGCCTCCCAGACGTGCACCCGCTCCCATGGACTCCGCTGAGTTAGCCAACCTTATAGCCCAGCAGATCGCGGCTGTGTTACCAGGCATGGTAACAACCATCAGCCAGGGGCTGAGGCAAGAAGGAACCTCTGGGGCCAACCAAACTCCAGCTCAGAACGCAAATGAACCAGCGAATAAGCCATACAAGGACTTCATGACTACAAAACCCACCAGCTTCAGCGGTACAGAAGGCGCCGTTGGTCTCCTCCAGTGGATCGAAAAGATGGAGGCAGCCTTTGTTATAAGCTCGTGCCCTGAGGCACTGAAGGTCACGCACGCGGCAAGCATGTTGTTTAAACGCGCGCTGACCTGGTGGAACAACGAGATAAGAACCCGTGGGCATGAAGCTGCCCTGGCCATGACCTGGACGGAATTTGTAGCATTGGTTACCCGCGAGTTCGTACCTCGCAGTGAGGTGCAGAAACTTGAAGCTGAGTTTTGGGTGCACAAAATGAAGGGCGCTGATCACCAAGGGTACACGGAGCGTTTTCACGAGCTCTCCCTTCTCGTACCACACCTGGTCACCCCTCCCTCCCGGGCTATTGAGCTTTACATCAATGGCCTACCTGACACTGTTCGTGGAATCGTTATCGGGGCTGACCCATCAACCCTGCAAGCGGCGATTGAACTAGCTGCCCGACTGACCCAGGATCAGGTTAAGACTGGGGTCCTAGCCAAGGACACGGGCAAGGCCGCTGAGGGCTCATCCAAAAAGAGCAACCGCATCAAAAAGCGTAAGGCTAGCAGTTACGCGATGGTTACTCCCGCAACCCCAATCAGCTCTGTCGCTCCTGCTCCCACCCCTTCTGGAAGGCCAAAGAGGGAGTACACTGGGGTTCACCCCAAGTGCGGCACTTGCCAATTTCATCATCCTGCCGGAACCCCGTGCTGGAAATGCACGAGCTGTGGACGTTTGGGGCACCTAGCGGAACGCTGCAGATTTCAAGGTAATCAACTGGCGATACAGAGCAGCAGTTCCCAACCCAGCAACACTCGAGGCTGTTTCGAGTGTGGAGCCACGGACCACTTCAAGAGCAGGTGTCCTCGTCTTGCAAATCTTCCACCGGCCCGAGGCCGAGCCTTTACTATTGGCGCTGCTGAAGCTCGCCAAAATCCTGACGTCATTACTGGTACGTTCATTCTCAACAATCTCTGGGTTTCTATTCTATTTGATACGGGTGCAGATAGAAGTTTTATTTCTAGCGCATTGGTCCCATTGCTTAATCTAGGAACTTCCGTCTTAGACCCCGCTTTCTCTGTCGAATTGGCAAACGGAGAGTCTACCCAAGTGAACGAAATCGTTCGCAATTGCACGCTTACGTTTGATCAGACGCCTCTTAGCATTGACCTCATTCCTATGCAACTAGGAAGTTTCGATGTAGTTGTGGGGATGGATTGGTTGTCCAACAACCACGCGGAAGTAGTGTGTGCCGAGAAACTCATCCGCGTTCCTTGTTCTTCTGGCGAGTCTATAACTATTCAAGGAGAGAGATCAGGCAGATGTCTGAAATTAATCTCCTGCTTAAAAGCCCGGCGATGCCTTCGAAAGAAGTGTCCCGCCTTCCTAGCTCATGTCTCCATCAAGGAATCAAAGGGGAAGAAGCTCTCAGATGTCCCCGTCGTGCGTGAATTTCCAGACGTTTTTCCTGAAGACTTGCCCGGACTTCCTCCTAGCCGACAAGTCGAATTCCACATCGATTTAGTTCCCGGTGCAACCCCCGTGGCAAAATCTCCGTATCGTTTGGCTCCGTCAGAAATGCAGGAATTATCGAGCCAGCTGCAGGAACTACTGGACAAGGGTTTTATTTGCCCTAGTTCATCTCCATGGGGAGCTCCAGTCCTCTTCGTCAAAAAGAAGGACGGATCTTTCCGGATGTGCATAGACTATCGTGAGCTTAACAAACTCACCGTCAAGAATCGGTATCCACTACCGAGGATTGACGATCTTTTCGACCAGCTGCAAGGAGCCACCTACTTTTCCAAGATCGACCTACGCTCAGGTTATCACCAAGTGCGCGTCATGGAGGACGACATCGCGAAAACCGCTTTCAGAACTCGATATGGACACTACGAGTTCCTAGTCATGCCATTTGGTTTGACGAATGCTCCCGCGGTGTTCATGGATCTCATGAATCGCGTTTGTCGCCCATACCTGGACCAGTTTGTTATCGTCTTCATTGACGATATTCTCGTTTATTCCCGCTCTAAAGCCGACCATGAGCTTCATCTCAGGCTTATCTTGGATCTGCTGAGAAAAGAGCAACTCTACGCCAAATTCTCCAAATGCGAATTCTGGCTAAGGGAAGTTCAATTCTTAGGTCACATCATTAACAAGGAAGGCATTCATGTCGACCCTGCCAAGATTGAAGCCATCAAGAATTGGGAAGCGCCTACGACGCCGACCGAAATTCGTTCATTTCTTGGTTTGGCTGGGTACTACCGTCGGTTCATCTCGAACTTTTCAAAGATCGCGTTGCCCCTCACAATGTTAACTCAAAAAGGGGAACCGTTCATTTGGAGCCAAGAGCAGGAAGAGGCTTTCCAAACATTGAAACATAAACTCTGTCATGCTCCAATCCTGTCGCTTCCTGAGGGTAACGATGATTTTGTTGTTTATTGCGACGCCTCGAGCCAAGGTCTAGGCTGCGTCTTAATGCAACGCGGAAGGGTCATCGCTTACGCCTCGCGTCAACTCAAGAGTCATGAGAGGAATTATGTCACTCATGACTTGGAATTGGGTGCTGTGGTCTTTGCCTTAAAAATATGGAGACACTACCTATACGGTACGAAATGTGTCATCTTCACCGACCACAAGAGCCTACAACACATCCTCAATCAAAGGGAGCTAAACATGCGACAACGTCGATGGGTTGAACTCCTAAGTGACTATGACTGCGAAATCCGCTACCACCCTGGAAAGGCTAACGTAGTGGCTGACGCGTTAAGTCGCAAGGAAAGGACCCAGTTGCATGCGATCCGTATTCAGTCCAATCTTCCCTCCATGGTTCTTGAAGCTCAAAAGCAAGCGATTGCTGGTGGTGATCTCAAAAATATGCTATCTTGCGGTGCCGAACGGAAGTTTGAAACCAAGTCTGATGGTATACTTTACTACTTAAATCGCATGTGGATTCCAAACTCTGAACCACTTCGAGAACTCATCCTGAACGAAGCGCACAAATCCAGATACTCTATTCACCCAGGCAGTGATAAAATGTATCAGAATCTCAAGTCTCACTTCTGGTGGCCGGGTATGAAGAAAGACATAGCTTTATACGTCGGTAGATGTCTAACATGCTCGCGGATCAAGACTGAACATCAGAGACCATCTGGCCTGCTACAACAACCGATCATACCGCAGTGGAAGTGGGACGAAGTCGCTATGGACTTCATTACCAAACTCCCGCGGACACCCAGCGGTTATGACACGATTTGGGTTATCGTGGATTACTTGACCAAATCCGCTCACTTTGTCCCTGTCCGTGAGGACTACACCACGGAGAAGCTGGCGCGGATTAACATTCGTGAGATCGTAACCCGTCACGGTGTGCCTAAGGGCATCACGTCTGACCGTGACCCCACTTTTGCGTCAAGGTTCTGGAAGTCATTTCAGAAAGCCTTTGGGACAAGTGTGAAACTTAGCTCTGCCTATCATCCTGAATCGGATGGACAGAGCGAAAGGACCATACAAACCCTGGAGGATATGCTCAGAGCCTGTATCCTTGAATTCGGTAGTAGCTGGGAGACTCACCTTCCTCTTGCAGAGTTCTCATACAATAACAGCTATCATGCTACCATCAAATGCGCACCATTAGAGGCACTCTATGGCAGGAAATGTCGTTCTCCACTGTGTTGGTCCGAGACCGGAGATTCTCAAATCATCGGCCCGGAACTGATACAGGAAACCACTGACAGTATCGCCATCATCCAGCAAAGACTTAAGGACGCCCGCTGTCGACACAAGTATTATGCTGACAAACGCCGCAAACCTCTGGAGTTCCAAATAGGCGATCACGTAATGCTCAAAGTTTCCCCCTGGAAGGGCGTTGTTCGCTTCGGGAAGAAGGGAAAGTTTGCTCCAAGGTACGTGGGACCTTTCAAGATCATCGAAAAGGTCGGACCCGTAGCCTATCGCCTGGAATTGCCTCCAGAACTCAGCCGTGTTCACAACGTTTTTCATGTGTCGCAACTCAAAAAGTGCCTCGTTGACGAGACCGCTCAAATCCCGATCGACACGGTTCACATCGACGACAAACTACACTTTGTTGAGGAACCTGTCGAGGTCCTAGATCGAGAAGTCAAAAAGACTAAGCGAAGCCGGATACCTATAGTCAAGGTGCGATGGAACAACCATCGTGGACCCGAGTTCACATGGGAACGAGAAGATAAGATGAAGGAGGAATACCCTCATCTGTTCGCATAGTCATCATCTTTGTAATTCTAGAAATCTTGGAGTCTATGTAATCGTAATCATGTAATCAGGGACCAATATTATTCAATAAAGTATCATGTTGTTCCTATTTGCTTATAAATATTCTCTTATTTGCATAACACCAAGTTTGGCTACTCATGACTCGTGCTGGAAAACACAAGTCGTGCATACTTAATCATGTAGACATTGGAGTGAACTATGTATCATTGAGCCAAAATTTGTCATTATTCTAGCATTCATAAAGCATGGTTGTGTGTGTGTGTGTGGTGTCGTGTCAATTCTCTAACCGCACGCAATAGAGTTTATACATTGATACAAGGTGAGCTCGTAATTATAGTCCGGAATATAATTGCATCAAGGTCACAGGTGTATACGTGTATAAACAATTTGCTATTGTGTAACTATGAGTCGTGAACTCAAGGTTTGTGTAGGGAATTAATCAATGAATGTTGAAGGAGTGGTGGGTTAGCCGCTGGTACACCCTGTATATAAACCCCTTCAGCACAAGTTGGTTATGTCTGAAGCGAGACTTGGAATTAGGGACTCATAGTTAGCGTGGCAGCTGTGAGACGTTAAATTCAAGAGTTATTGAGGGAATTATTCACAGAAGATTGAAGGAGTGGTGGGTTAGCCGCTGGTACACCCTATATATAAACCCCTTCAATCCGAAATGAATATGTCTGATGTAAAGCTTGAAGGTGATGCCTTGTAGTGGAAAATAGTGTGTCGTCCTGTGTGTCATTGATCTAATAGGAGTCGAAAGAAACACTCAAGTGGGGTTGAAGGGGTGGTGGGTTAGCTGCTGGTACACCCTATATATAAACCCCTTCAGCTTGATTTGGGTGGTATCCAAGATGAATATTAGAGGTAGTGGCGCATAGTGGTCATCATGGGATCGTGTAATCTAAATCAAAACTTAATCAAGTATACAAAAATCTAAATTTCGGGACGAAATTCCTCTAAATTGGGGAGGATGTAACGCCCTGAAATTCGATTAGTAAACTAAGATCGTGAAATCATCGGAAACTATAGACTTTGGGTTCTGGACGATAAGTTCGGAACCCATATCATTGGAAAAATCTGTTTTTATCATTTAAAATGTTTATTTCATAAAACGACATTTACGCCTGAAAAATATTAATCTTTATGCTTTCGAAAAATAAAATGTTTTTATTTAAAAAAGATTTCAAATAATTATTCGAAAAATGATTTTATAAAAGTTTTGCTGAAAAAGTTTTAGTTTGTTTAAAAAACTTATGAACTCGACTAGTCTTGACCCGTAGGTAGCCTAAACCCGAACCCGAGTCACCCGAGTATTTAAGCGGGAAATCAAGTGTTCTTGCACCACCTCTTTCATTTTCACCAACACTTTCACAAAACCCACCCAAACACTCTCATTCTAGAGAGAGAAACTAGAGAGAGAAGTCTTCAAACTTCAAATCCGAGTCCACAAATCTGTTTGTTGTTGTTTTTGGTAAGATCTTCTTGAAAATCATACGTTTTTATCATCAAATCCGGCCCCGAATCGAGCAAAAACCCCAACTTTTGTGTCAAGTGTGTTCTTGGTCAAAAACCGTCATTTTTGGTGTCAAAATGCAAGTTTTTGTTGTTATAAATACTAGGAATCATTAGGTCTTTGAATTCCGAGCATTTCCATGTATAAAACATCAATTTTGGTAGAAAAATCACAAAAATCGCGATTTCCCGTAGGTTTCTCCGTCACCCGGCTTGAAGGAGTCGAATCAGATCCTATTCGGTCGAATCAGATCCTATTCGGTCGAACAGATCCTATTCGGTCGAATCAGATCCTATTCGGTCGAATCAGATCCTATTCGGCCGAATCAGATCCTATTCGGTCGAATCAGATCCTATTCGGTCGAATCAGATCCTATTCGGTCGAATCAGATCCTATTCAGTTGAATCAGATCCTATTCAGTTGAATCAGATCCAGCCTCCTGTTTTTTTTTTTTTTTTTTTCAGCTTTAAAACCCAGTTTTTGCTCGAGGTCGCGTAGGCTTGTACTCTTAGACTTATAACACGTTGTTAACCTATTATGCCCTATTCTAGACTTAGAGGATCAACAAATTGGATAGCACTCGTCGCCTCTAGCAGCCTTACTAAACCAACAAGGTGAGTTCATAGCCCCTATTTAAGATTTTCAAAACTATGGGGGTGGAAACATGGTAACTTTACACGGTTGGACAAAATCATTTATGCAAACACTCTTTAAACTATAAACCTTTGGATTTCTACACACGTGCGGAAATCCACAAGCTTTTTGGTAATCTATAAACTTTGGAAATCTATGAACATGGGGAAACCCATCAACTTATGGAGATCTAAGAACATTGGAAATCAATGAGTATGGGAAATTCTATGAACATTGACATCATGGGAATGGGAATCATATTCATGTCATCACAGTCATCGTGTCAGTATGGAAATCTAGAGATCAAAGCATCATGAGTTGAATTGGACGTGAGAGTCTATTCTACTCTCGGTAGAACTCACGACCATGAGTGGCAATTCTATTCTCGGTGGCACTCGTAACTCATGGGATTCTATACTAGTCTCGGTGGAATCCATAACTCTTGAGGACCTATACTAGTCTCGGTAGGGACCAAGAGAACCCAGGATTCTTTGGGGAGTCTATCCTACTCTCGGTAGAACCTAGCTGAGTCCTGGATGGCAAGAGCGAGGTAGTCTTGGTTTAAGTCTTGCGTGGGTTCAAATCAAGTCTTGTGTGATCATTGGGCTTCGTCATCATTCATCATCATTCATCATCATTCATTCACCATCATCTTGGATACTAGTAACACTTGGTATCTTGGCGTTGGATTATCTAGTAAACTTAGTATGCTCTAATTCATATGTCCTTGTTTTTGCTTAACTGTTATGTGCTACATGTACCGTTGGGAGACCACAAATCTTTGAGTAATCTTATCACATACGACTCTAGTGGGAGAGTAATAACCTCGCTGAGAGTTCAGGAGAACATTTCATGTTTTACTTACTACAAAAACCTCTTTGGGAAAACCAAGAGATCTTTTCTTACAAGCCTTTTTTTTTTAAAAAACGGGTATTATACCCAAACATAGTAGTATAAATTGTAGGAGTGGTGGGTTAGCCGCAGGTACACTCTATATATAAACCCCTACAACCTATACTAGTATGTTTGTGTATAAACTCTTTTTCTTTAAACCTATGAATTCACTCATCTACTTTATGTAGTTGACAGTTTGTTACATGTTTTTCAGGAAATAAAGCAGCAGGAAATCCCTAGCAAGTTTAGAGGCCTTAGAGAGATGAAGGCTAGGCTAGAAGTTGTTTGGAACTTGATATTTTGTTTTAAAACAATTTGTTTCATGTTACCTGGTTGATGTAATATTTGACATTTTGGTTATGTTTATGCATTTAGACTTTTATACTATTGTGCTCAACAATCACGACTTCGTCGCCGCGCCTCGATTTTTCCGCCATCGCGATCGGGGTGTGACAGTTTGTGTTTGAAATCGATACATACTTGTTTTCATCATCATAGCACTAATCCTCACTAAACGAATTTGGATACATTATCCTTAGCATATTTTTGCCCAAAACACCCTTCATCATTTTTCTTACCATCTCCTTCCACTCTTTCAGCGGTTCTTTCACGGCCTCCAGCATTCCAGTTCTTCGCAGCACCTGCTACCGCTTGAGCAATGGTAGCTTGAACAGCAGGGTCAAGTTGATGCCCCACGTTGTTACTCGGATTTCGACCAGCTGCACTTCCTTCTCCCTCATTGTTAGTTGCTGCCTCTACTGACGGTTCTCGGACAACACGTGGCCTACCACAACGTCCTGAACGTCCTCCTTTTCCAGCAGCTTTTTTAGCTCCAGCCATTTGTATTCTATATGGAAACACAAACGTCATCACTTAAGGAACCATTTAGTACAAAAATAGTAAGGCTAACAGGTAATAACAGCGGCAGCTGTGATTAGCTGCTCACGTTACTTTCTGTGTCCTATACACTAACTCTTATGAGTCTATTTGTGCTAGTCCTACTTCTAACAGTTAGACAATTAAATAGTTCATATTATCATATACTCCTATCCCTAGAAATTTATCTAGCATTCATACTTTATTCTACTTTACACTCGAAATTAATCACATACTTTACCTTCACTTAGCTTGCCTGAGTGACACATGGTATTCTCGTACTGGCATCTTCTTTCTTTTCTTACTTTTATCCCATTCTCTGTTCGAGTCTAAGCATGTCGGATGCTTAAATCTTTCAAACTTTGCTCTGATACCAACTTGTAAGGCCCCATTAACGGTGCCTCACTTTAATGTTGGATTTACTCATAAACACAGTTCTAAATATCATAATGAATTAAAACATTCGCGGAATATTTAAAACATTCAAACCATTATATTACATAACTATCCTTTCTTGTCATAACGGGCATTCAAATTATTTAAACATAAAACATTGTCTTTAAAATAACATAACATTTCTTGAGATGCCAGCTTCTTCAAGTTCATGCCATGTGCTCCTCTTATGCATGCTGCCTCAATCTACTCACCTGCGTGCATACTAAAAGTCAGCTACGGTGTGTGAGTTGTAGTTAATCAAACAACATAAAATTTATTCTCATACTTGCACACGTGCCCGAAGGGATGTACATTAATCATACTTACTCTTCATATATTACTGTCCATCCTATTTAAAGAGCCTTCCGCCCTATGACCTCACTGATATTATAAGGGTCTGGTCCCTAACATCACAGATATTATAAAGGGTCTGGTCCCCAACATCACAGATATTATTAGGGTCTGGTCCCTACCATCACAGATATTATTAGGGTCTGGTCCCTTTGTTTCATGCAACTGTACCATGCCTGTTCTTACATACTCTCCTTAACAATACGTGCAATCTCCGAAGAGAGTTCACGTACCATCAACATTTCATACATACATTATGCATACATCATATATATTCATACATACATCATATCTTTCATCATACATATCAATCATATCTTTAACTACCACCTGAAGGTACATGCAATATCCGAAGATCGTTCACGCACCGTCAAGCAATCATCAAACATAATTCACACAAGGCATACACTTACCACTTAAGGTAAGTGTATTAACTTTCACATCGAGTATGCACACAGCCCCAAAAAACATAACAAGGAAGTGAGGCTAGAAACTCACCTCAATGCAGTTGCGTTCACCGTTTACGGTTATTCCCCTTTGTGGCTGTGCACGACAAACTGTATAACAATTACGCATATTGATGTTAGTGCGCGTAGCTTATATAAATATGATAGATTGGATATTTAGATTTTGCACAAGATCGTGTTTAAAATTTATAAAAGTGATTTCTACAAAGACTAAACACACAAAAAATAGGCAAGTGTACTTATCGTATATGTAGAATAGTATTGGTAAGAACCAAGTATCGATCCGTTGACACAAAGGTTTCTAATAATAAATCGTTGTTTTACTTCTATCTGAGGTTTTAATCATTTTGGGGTTGATTTTTAAACTTTTTATAAAATATAAATACTTATATATATAATATATAGGTGACCGAGACAAGAGATTCTAAAAGAGTTGTTCAATTATGCGAAGATTACCATCTAAGATCAAGAATCCACTCCATTTTAGCATTGATAATTAATATGTGGACATGTGATAAACTTGCCGTAGCAATATATGATAGATAGCTCTTTTAGACTTAAGTGGACATCTTCGGCACTAAGGAGATGGTATGCGCATTTTAAAGTCCACCATTTCCTAATGTCATACCATCTCAATGATATCGATTTGAGTTGACAAGTAATTTCGTAAAGTAGAAAGATTAGGATTGACTTCGATTTCTCAAATACCAATTCTAACAACTTCGGGTGGTTGTAGTTCATCACACAACCTCCCCTTGGTTGATTTATGTAGGTTATAATTACGCATGTCGTTAACCTATGGTTTCTTTAACTAATTTGATATCCTAAGCAAAGCCATTTTCGGATTACCAAGGTTTAGAAAAATATACCATAACTTATATCTCATCATTTCTAGGTACAATATAAGGATCCATGTTTCGATAATGTATCAAAGTATTTCTATCTTTCAAGAACATGAATCGATCATGAACGATTGCCAATGATATTGACAACCACCAACTTTGATTTAGTGATTTAAGATGGTGAAACATTTCTCATCAAAAGATAATTGTAATATAACCATGTACTTTACTAAACTACATCACATGTCTTGGTTAATTATCAAGTAAAACAAAGCTTCTTCATAGATTTTAGATGGTAAAAGGAATTTAGCTCATAATGAGCATAGTGATAAACATTAAGATGATTGATAATAACAAATACATGATTAAACTTGGAACAATCTAACCAAATGTAGATGAATCCTTCTTCTTAATGATGGTAATGATGGTTGATGATGATGATTAGTGGTGATGACCTCCAAACCTTCAAACTCTTCACTAGATCTTCAAAGTGAAAACCGGAGAGAATTCTTTTCAAGGCACACCAAATGAGTGCAACATGAGCCACTATTTATAGGCATTCTGGATGGTGAGGCACGGCCCCGTGCTTGATGAGCACGCCCCCGTGCATTTTTATGACATGTGCCAGATTTGTTTTGTCTTTTCTGTGACGTGGCCACGGCCCCGTGGTTGGTAGGCACGGCCCCGTGATTTTTAGTGACATGTGCTCAATTCTTCTTTGTCTTTTCTGTGTTCTCGTCCATGGCCCCGTGCATGATGAGCACGACCCCGTGCTTTTGCTTCCAGATTTTGTCTTTTCTTGTGTCAGAAGCATGGGGGCGTGTTTCTTGAGGCATGGGGCGTGTTTCTTTGTTTTCTTGTGTTTTCTTCTGTTTTTCTTCGTCTTTTTGCTTGTTTCTTCGTTTGAGGCTTGGTTTCACCTGAAATTATGTTTTATTATGTAAGTAGTCTTTTATGCTATGTTATTGGATAGAAATTGCAGTTTTTAGAGATTATTTGATGCCGAAAAGATGTATATTTATATGTACATCAAACATCCCCACACTTGAACATTGCTTGTCCTCAAGAAATCCTCTTATAAATATCCTCTAAAAAAACAGCAAATTTAGATCATAGCTATCCCTTAAGTGAGCTTCAAGAAGACGAAACAAAATAACCAATCTTTATGTTAGTGATAAAAGAGAGAGAACTTTTGTTTTCATGAGTTTCTGTTTATGCAAAACGTCATGTTCTCACAATGTTCACTCACACTCGGTTTTATATCTGATCATACCTGTGATGTAAGTATCTGAACACTCTTAGCCAAAATGCAACCTGTGATAAATAAGCTTGTAACAAGTTCAAATCGCTACCTTTTTGAAGGGTTGCATAGATCATAAGGTAAAAAAGGGGTTTTGGTTTAGTGTGAGTCGGAATTGGTATTTTGTGTTGGTTCAAGGGTTAATGGTAAATACAACTTCCACTGTTTGTTGGGAGTTTTTAGATGTCTTCGATGGTTAGCTCCTTTTCTCCGTGAGTTTTTTTCTTTTTTTTTAAGTACCTAATGACTCTTTTAAGGTCAGATCGTCAAGACCAGTTTTGTCGAGGATGTGGATCAATTCTTCCTCAATCCTGTTCTAAGTATAACTTCCAACTCTAATGGATCGTTCGGCTTTGAGCCTAATAGCCCCCACCCTCATTAGTTCGGTATATTCATGCTGAGACTGAGTTTGACTTTTTCTAAATCTTCCTTCGTGGAACCAGTTTCCGCAACCTAAACATCGTTCATATCTTTTTGCTCTTCTCTTTATTGCGTTTTTGGAAATTCCACAGAATGGTGGCCTTTGTTCGTTTTGGCGCCACTTTTTCCTCACCTCATTGCTAAAGAGAAAGATTCTCTCCCTAAGTTCTGGAGGCAACCTAGGTTTTGTGAAGTGTATGCAGCAATGGAAATTGAAATCGAAAGAATGCATTTTCAGTTCTTTAGGGTATGCCGGTAAAAGACCAGTGTCGTATTTTACCAGTGAAAATGGATAAAGTGATCGGGTTTTTTGGGTTTTGTAATTTTGGTAATGGGTTTGATGGAATTGTGTAAATATTACCTTCTTCCTTATACAACTCTTCGTTCGGTCTTGAAATGAATAATTGCGACAAGTTCTAAATCACATGAGGTTTATCTCACAGTAACGGAGGAATTGGGTATTAACGCCATATTTTGCATAAATTTATTCTTAATATTACAAAACTTTTTCTTACTTTTTCACTTTTAAATGATTGGTTATTTGCAAAAAATATTTCTTGGATTTCTTTTTAGGTTTAGAATAATCTTTGTCTGCTGCAAAAATATTTGTTTTAGAGAATTTTTATAATTAGTTGGACAAACAATTGGTCAAGTAATTCCCCTCCCCACACTTGAATCTCACATTGTGCTCAATGTGACAAGATTCATGAAAATATAAAAATTCTAATTGAGTATTATAGGTAAAAATGGAAAGTACTTCCCTACGGGTTAACGAAATTTTGACAGAGTGTCCCTTGTTTTTCGTCCGTTTTCCTGTTTTTGTACCTGTATAATATAAAACTGCAAACATCCACAAACAACCAAGCATAAACTGCTGAAAATTGGGTAAGAAATCATCCATCCCTTGCCCTTTCGGGCTAAATTAGTACATGGCATAATGTCTTTGGCACTCATGGCCATAATAGTATCCAAACCAACATAAACACAAACAAACAAGTACGATGAAAAGTAAATTGTTCAAAACACACATAATAATAAGTTCATAAAATAACGCCAACCCGTGCCCGTGCCCATGCCGAGCCTACCTGTGCCGCCAATCGTCAGTTACCCGTGTCCGGGTCAAACGGTCCCCACTGCCTGTCCATGCGATAGCCCAATCGTTCAATCTCTCGCCTCGTTGCTTCATACTCGGCTGCTCGTTGTGCATTGAAGGCAGCCATTTGCTCGTTGATCCTTTTAAATAAGGCGGTAGCATTAGTTGAGAATTGATCGATCAGTCCATATATCCCCTCCAAAGAGTATCGGCTATCATGTGATGAACTGGGGCCGACCCCTGATGAAGATGGGCCTCCTGTCTGATGGTAGGTTCAGCGGAGGTGTTGTCTTGGCGGTGATTGTCGTCTCTCATGCACATCCTGTATCATCATCTCTAACGGGTCTTCTGGGTCCCAAACCTGATTGTACTTGTCACAAAATCTCCACACACCCTGACTGATTTGCTGTACCATCTGCATGCTCTCACAATAATCAAGGTTGAGAGCTATCGAGTCTGGGCTCGGGGTTTCTTCTGTGTATGCACCATAGACCCTGTAGAGGTTGTAGATTCAGGGACCACCGAAGATTGGGGAATTTCCTCCGGCAGTGGCATTTGACATGAATAGCTTGTAGAATAGCATAGTGATATTGCATGGTATTTCGTTTTTCATGCAATACAATGCCCAAAGGTCCTTTAGGTTGACAACCCCTTCGCTATGTCCTCGAGCTGTGACGGTATGACTCAGCAAACGGTGGATGTACCTCATGAGCGGGTCACGCAGTGCTGTGCTTTTTGAAACGCTTGGTCAATACTTTGTTGTTCCATAACTTAACTGTTCCCAAGCTTCGTCTCTAATGGCACCTGCTTCAGCTTCGTCATCATCACCTTCATCTGTAAAAGTCGTTTTGGCCTCGAACCAGATATCTGTGTCAGTTTCCTCAGTTGTGTAGATACCCAAATCGATTCCCAGTTGAGTGACAGAGGTTGTATGCCAAACACCACCACATCGGAACTCTATTGCCTTGGTATCCCACATGTCAAACTTTTTCTTTTTCATGTTGAATGAGGCTAGGAACTCCTTTGTAAGTTCGGTTAATGAATCCCCTGTCAGGTTAAAAACTCGTCTCCACGGCCCTATGACGATGTTCTGATAGCGCTCCCATTGGTTAACTTGTCTGAGGGTTTCTGATAGCGCTCCCATTGGTTAATCTTTCGTTTGCCGATCGGTCCTTAGTCTTCCGGTTTCCGAAGACTAGGAATGCACGAAACTCTTCCCCATACTCGGCCATCTGCAATTTAAACTTAAATTAGTCAGAACCTATGAAAAATTTTCAATTTGCTGAAACAGAAAGAAAAACACGGCGGCGTGCTTTCAGGAGCACGGTACCGTGCTGCTGCTTCTGGGTTCAATTCCTTTGATGTTTGACTTTTAGTTGACCACGGCTCGTGTTGTTTTGTGCACGTCTCGTGTTTTTAATACCGATTTCTAACTTACTTAGACTCGAACCCTCGTTTCTAACCGGTTATATCAATTGGGTTTAATGGTTTGTCAGGTATTTATTCTAACACCCAAAACCCGAATTGTTTCTTTCAATTAATCCCTAACCATCAAACATTCAACAATCTATTCATCATAATCAAGCATAATAACCCATACCCTTTTCGGGTTTTGAACCGATTTGGTCGATTTTAACAACTTTAGGGTTAATCTAAACCTAGAATGACGAATCTGAGTAATGCACTGGTTAAATTAACATACCTTAGGTTTAGGACTGAAGATTAGATGAAGAAATTTGCAAAATGGTTGAAGGTCGGTGGTTCTCTGTTTAGAATGCAGTGAAATTAGGGTTGGATGTGTTAGTAAGTTATTTTATCAAAGTTAAAACTCGTAACTGCCCTGACACCAAAAACACGGCCCCGTGCTTTTGGAGCATAGTACCGTGCAGCTTAGTGCAGACATTACTGTTTTGTTTATTTTGTTAAGCTGGTTTGCTTTTAACTGGTTTTTATTTTTTTGGTTATTTTGTTATGGTAATTAAAAATCCTAAATTTCATTAAAACATAAAATTAAAGATATAATTTAAAGATAGATGAAATGAAAAGTACAACAACAACTCTCGGATCCTAACACATAGTACTAGCGGGAACAACTTCAACACGAAACAAAGTCAGAACTTCAACGGCCACCACCCCCGAACAAGTCCTGGATGTGTGGTGGTGCTCGTTTGGCTTCAAAAAATTTCGTCAAGCTTTTTGTTGAGCGTGACGAGTTCTCGGTTGAGAAAGTTAAGTTTGGAAGTCACATCTTTGTGGTGGCCTTCCATAACATGGAAGTTCTCGAACCTAAGTAGTTCGACTTTGTTAATCAACTCGACTACTCGAGCGTCAGTTTGCATGTTGCTCTCAACTTGGTCTCTTACGATGCATTGGAGTCTCATGATTTTTTCCTCAAGGAAGGAAGATTCATGTTGTTTCCCCTTCTTCACTGGCTTCCATTCAACCCGTTTTCCTTCCATTTAGGTAGTTTTGTTTGGTGTGAATGGAATAGTGAATTTATGCATGCATTATATAGAGACTGGAAAGTTGAACACGGCACCGTGTTTATTGGAGCACGACCCCGTGCTGCTAGAAGAATAAATTTTTCTAAGTCAGAGAATTGTACGGAGTCAGCGTGTAACGATTCCGGCAAATCCCGGTATACCCTAGCCGGTATATACTATTTACGTGTCATTTAATATTGATTATATGAGTTATAGTACGTTTATACGAGTATATATGATTCATAGTACGAATCATACTCGATTATATAGTGAATCGTATTGGAATTACAATTAAACAATGAACGATCATTGAAACCCGAACGAATCGGGAATTACATTATAGACGAAGTATATAATGTTTAGCGATGTTTACGAAGTATTAATGCTTCGGGATAAGTGAATTATAGCACAGAGAAAGGATTTCGATTTATTAGTACGTCGGTACGATAAACGAAACCTTTAACATCAAATCAAGCAAGAGACGATCGATCAAACCGAAAAAGATGCACAAAGACCGACAATACGATGTTTTAAGTCATTTAACGTCATGGTTTAAGTTTTTTTAAAGTTTTTAAATCAGTTTTATGTAAATTTTATTTTAACCCGAAAAAACGACCATTTTAGGCTCGTTTTAAGCCGAATTACGAGTTTAAATGAGAAACGAACTGAACCAGACTATCCACAACATTATCCGGATTGTGTAATCCAAATGTGTGGCCATGGTTTGAGATGTGGGCCCCCCCACACCACCACTTAGGCCGGCCCCTTTACACACATTATCATTCATTTTCTTTTTTTTTACATCACCAAACTCTCTCAAATCTCTTCATATCTTTCAAGTATCCATCCAAATTCATCACTTTTAACCAAAAACGAAGGTATGAACATGTTTTAATACTTGAATCTCGTTTCTAACTCCATGATCTTGAGAAAAGGAGGTTTCAAATGTAAAAATGGGTGAAAACCCGAGTTGAAACCGATTCTCGCATGATCAAGTGATGTATACAAGTTATACAAAGGATCTTGATCCAAGTGATGAGTTAAAAGAGTTTAGAACGAAATTTTACGGTTGAAATCTTGTAAAATGAGTTTTCCATGTGAAAGACGGGTGAAAGCCCGAGATGAAACCGACTCTTGCATGATCAAGAGATGTATACATGTTATACAAGGGATCTTGGTCCAAGAAATGAGTAAAAAGAGTCGAGAACGGATTTTTACGGTTAAAACCTTTGTTTTTATATCAAAACCGACACTATGAAAGAAATGGTTTGATTGTTGGTGTAACTTGCTTGGTATAGTGTTATTGTGCTTGTAAGTGTTGTATCTAGTGGCTAGCAAAGGCTAGAAACCAAGATCTTTGCGATCTAACGCTAGAAAACACAAGATAGTTCGGTTTTCGTGTGATTTAGTTATTTTGGACAGATTGTAGCGTGCTTAGAGTCGGGTCATGAAATTTCACAGAGATGATCTACACATAAAAATATGAGATCTGTGAATTTTTGGTAATTTTTGGATAAAAGATGAATATTTGGTGAATTTAATGCTCGGTTTTGGCCAAAAATGGTGAAAAATAGTTAAACTTGATGAAAAATTCTGGAAAATTTAGGATAAGCTTTTTATAACATATAAAAGTCACACACAAAATTTGAGCTCAGTTGGAGAAGTCTAAAGGGGCTTTTCGGTAAAACGAGTTCTAGGGCTTTCTAGCTCGGCTTTTGTAAAAATGGATTGAAAAATGAGTTTTGGGTTCTGGAAAAATTCCAGGGAGTCATGAGGATGACAGGGAGCATCCCGGAAAAATTTGGGATTTTTCTAAAGTCTTTTGGTATTTTTGACATATTTAGTGTTTTAATAATGTTTAAAAATAGATAAATAAATGTAAATATAAAAAAATAAATCTGGAAAATTTTTATAAAATTTATTACTGTCAAAATAAGTTTTGTTCAAAATTTCAAGACCCGAGACTAAACGGGTAATTATTTGTGCTAAAAAGAACATAAAAACAAATTTTTAAAGCTTAAAACGTGTAAACCGGCAAAACTCGCATAAGCGAGCTGACTGGTATATAAAAACCTAAAAATAGACCATTTTCATAATACTAAGTAAATTAAATAAAAGAAAATCATCCAAAAATAATTCGGATGATTTGGGTAATTTCACCCGATTTAACTGTTTCCGGCACCTAAATGACGGAAACGGGCCCCGCGGCCAAACGGGGTGTTCAAACCGAGCTCTAATTTCATCACTTTAACTAAAATAACAGCCAAACACCATTTTTGGGTCGGTTGTAAACAAACTCATTTTTGAATCTAAAAACGGATAACCGTGCTAGGCACGCAAATCAAGGAAAACATAAAAATGATAATTTTGACCGTCCGACTCTAAGTAATGGCACAATCTGAGTCCTTAGGAGTGTCACGGGGTTAACATTGTCCCCGGATCGAGTACAGTACTGGGTTAACAATGTCCCTAGATGTAAAGATTAACACGGATTTAATTTATGGGAATTATATAGTAACGATTAGATATTATATTACAGATCCAGGCTTATAGCAGTTCATTGTATCACGTCCCGACTCACAGAAAGGTGAGTTTTCACGAGCCCCTTTTTATTGAACTGTTTTAAATATTTTCCCGGGGCGGAAAGCATGACTTTATTAAAGTATTTAAGTACATAGCGATCGTATGGAAACACTTGTATATTTATACATATATGATTTTATGCACAGAATATATATAAATTGTTTATCGTGTGGAATTGTTCTCGGGTAACATAGTTCCCAGAGGTTATTACTGTTCTGGGGTAACTTAGTTCCCAGAGGTTATTATTGTTCTGGGGTAACTTAGTTCCCAGAGGTTATTATTGTTCTGGGGTAACTTAGTTCCCAGAGGTGATTATTGTTCTGGGGTAACTTAGTTCCCAGAGGTTATTATTGTTCTGGGGTAACTTAGTTCCCAGAGGTTATTATTGTTCTGGGGTAACATAGTTCCCGGAGATTATTATTGTTCTGGGTTAACTTAGTTCCCAGAGGTTATAAATGTTACGGGGAAACATAGTTCCCAGCATAATTACATTGCTAATAAATGATTATTAAAATGATCTGTCAGTGTTTATTTAAAGTAGTGAAACTCACCAACTATTCGTAGTTGACCCGTTTTCTTTACATGTTTTCTAGGTATGCCCAAGTTGGAATGATTGAAATGTGCTTAATGATCTGTGCTACTTGTTGGAAGCTTGCTGATCTATATTTTGTAATGAATATATTAATGTCTTATCGGTAAAACTTGTGTGTAACACCTAGACAGTAACGAAACTAGCAACAATGTAATATGATATAAATTAATGTAGTGGTATTTTCTTTATAAGCAAGGCTGTTGATATCAGATGTGTCTGTTGCATCCCGTGTACGTTTCCGCTGCGGTTACGGGGTGTTACAGAACTTGGTATCAGAGCCATTGGTTATAAAGAATTAGGATGTCTGAAAGAGATACCTAAAATATAACCAGTAGCTCAAGTATTATAGGATCTGAATATCAACTAATAATTTATTGTGACGGGATCTGGATGAACTTGGATGGACAAGTGAGTTATTATGGTCCGGAACATAACAACAGACTTGTCTGCACGGGAGAATTCAGGGGAAGTCACGAGGAACTTTAAATAGGTAAAATTGGCAACATATGTGTAAATATATGATAATATTATTATGTGGTAAAGTTGTATAAATAAGTATGTATTAATTTGATTATGAATTACACTATGGAAAGAACTATATGCTTGTTAACTTGTGTGCAGGTAAAAATGTCAAGCCCGCATAGCTTATCAGTAGAAGAGGACCCGGAGGAGGTTAGCCCCGGAAACTCTGGGAGCCTACACGTGTCATCCGACTCCGAGCCTAGCGAGGCGAGTCACAGGAGCTCGAGCCAGTCCTCCCCGGCCCGGATCGTCAGATCCCCTACTCCACTCGCACCGCAGGCCACCTCTGTCCCTCCGGGATTTGGTCCCCGCCTTACGGCGCGGATCAGCATTCCGCGTGTCCCACCGACCTCTCCCCCACCCCGACCTGCTACTCGTCGGGGAGAGTCCTCATCTCAGCCCAAGCCGATGGCTCCACCTGTCTGGGGCCTTCCTAGACAGGAGCGGGATGCGGCGGCCTGGCTACGAGTGCTCACAGAGCAAGTAAATGAGCACTCAGCCGCCCTGACCGTGGGGGTACAGAGACGGGTGTACCTTGGTGACCGCATACTGGATTGCCAGTATGCAATCGACCGGTTGACAAGGGAGTGCTCGTACTCCCGATTGATGGTTCAGCGGTTAGAGGCGTGGCTCCGGAGGGTGATGGCAGTAGTGGTGGCGATGGTGGCAGTGATGATGTGGTGGGCATACCACCGTGTTTAGTAGTTATGTTTGGATGGGGATAGTCAGGGACCATTTTTTTTTGATACTCTGTGTAAGTAGTTAGTGGTGATACTAACATGGAGTGAATCTGGTTTAGTTATGATACAACCACTGGCCCCTAGGGTGGGTCTCTTTTGGGGCATAATCATTATAGATACTTTTGGGTATCATCCAAGCACTGACCCCTTTACGGGTTATGTCGAGATGATACCGACATAGGGCCCTTGTATTAAAACTTAGTTGTGTAATGTTGATTGGAAAGTATGTAAACTGATGTTTGTGTAATATGTATCAATGTTTACTAATGAATGAAATATGTATTGTGTTTTATAATTTGAGATGGTATTGATTATATATATTTCTTGATGTTGTGTAGAATGGCACCGAAACGATCAACTAAAATATCGGAAGTAGATGTGAGCCGTTTGATTGCTCAACAGTTGGAGGCGGCGATACCGGATATAGTATCACGCATCGCCGCCAGTATTAACAACTCGACCAATCCGACCCCTCCAAGCAATCAAACGCCCATAAATAATGACGGGGAACAAAATGCTAATCCTCCAAGGAATGATAACACTATTCCGAGTAATGACGCACCGCCTAGGGTGGTCGTTACTGACAGCAATGGCCCTATACCTATGGTAGAGACAAACCGTACTGAACCAATTCGTGCATCCAGGGGATGTTCGATCAAGGATTTTATGTTGTGCAAGCCATTAGAGTTTAGCGGGTCTGAAGGACCGACTGGGTTAGTTAAATGGATAGAGAAAATAGAATCAGTGGTGAATATCAGCAACTGTCCCGAGGATTGTGTCGTTAAGTACGCCACCTGTACATTCACCGACCATGCCTTGACATGGTGGAACACCATAGTACAGACTCGAGGTCAGGCGGCGACAAACCACATGACCTGGGCGAAGCTTAAGGCTCTTGTGTTGGAACATTTCTGCCCAAAGAATGAATTGCAGAAACTGGAAAATGAGTTGTGGAATCTGGAGATGAAGGGGGCGGACCACTTGGGTTATACCAACCGGTTTAATGAACTGTCACGATTAGTACCGTGGTTGGTCACCCCGGAGACGAAGAGAGTGGAACGTTATATTTGGGGACTTACTCCAGTAGTGAGGAGTATAGTCAACGCGGGGGGACACCAGACGTATGAAAGTGCAGTGACACAGGCTGGCATTGTCACGTATGATTTCTTGCGGAGCGGATCACTAAAGGTGACAGGAGAATCCGCTGGGGGAAAACGGGGTACACATGATCATAGAATCCAGGAAAAGCAGCAAAGCAAACGAGCTAGGCCCGCTGCCTAGAGCTATGCCATGACTAGTTCGGGCGGAAGGCAAGAACCGCAGAAGGGAACGTTTCCTAAGTGCGGGAAATGTGGTTACCACCATAGTGGCGTGTGCAAAGAGGTGGTGTGCCACCGGTGTGGCAGGATTGGACACTACGCACCAAATTGTAAGACAAATCTGAACAACCTGAACCGACAACCGCAACCTATTCGTGCGCAACCATTTAGAACTCAACCAGCCCGACAGCAGAACCCGCAAGGAAACCAGATGGTGACCACTAGCCGTGCTTGCTACGAATGCGGCAGCACGGATCACTTCAAAAGGAACTGCCCGAAACTGAACCAGGGAGGAAACGGGAGACAACTCACGGGTCAGGCATCGTCGTCCAATCCGGCGCGAGGCCGAGCATTCGTGATGGGGGCGAACGAGGCGCGCCAGGACCCCAGCGTAGTGACAGGTACCTTCCTCGTCTCTGATCATTACGCTTCTGTATTATTTGATACAGGCGCCGATAGAAGTTTTGTCTCCGTTAGATTCCTTTCGATAGCAAACCTTCCTATTGGTGAAACCATAGAACCTTACACCGTAGAAGTCGCTAACGGTAAAACCATGATAGTTAATCGGATAGTTCGGAATTGCCCTTTTATTCTGAACGAACAATCCTTTCTGATTGACTTGTTACCGGTAGAATTGGGTAGTTTTGACGTGATAGTGGGAATGGATTGGTTAGCACGTAACAGGGTAGAAATAAACTGTGAAAAGAAAATCGTCAAGATCCGATTGTCGGATGACGAGGAGGTATTAGTGCAAGGAGAAAAATCCGGCACCATGATACCATTTATATCCCATCTCAAGGTGTTAAAATATATACGTCAAGGATGTGTGGCGTATCTAGCGAGCCTGACGGCCACTGATCCTGAGGAAAAACGGGTGGACGATATTCCCGTGGTACGCGAATTCCCACAAGTTTTTCCAGAGGAACTTCCTGGATTACCGCCAACCCGACAGGTCGAATTCAGAATCGATCTGTTACCTCAAGCTGGCCCTGTTGCTAAGGCGCCCTACCGACTTGCACCATCCGAGATGCAAGAATTATCCAATCAGTTGCAGGAATTGTTGGATAAAGGATTTATACGTCCCAGTTATTCCCCGTGGGGTGCACCTGTTCTATTCGTGAAAAAGAAGGACGGGAGCCTTAGAATGTGCATTGATTACAGGGAATTGAACAAGTTGACAATCAAAAATAGGTATCCTCTCCCCCGAATCGATGATCTGTTCGACCAACTACAAGGTGCGAGCTACTTTTCAAAAATAGATCTTAGATCGGGATACCATCAGGTTAGAATTCAGGAGGAGGATATCCCAAAAACCGCATTCCGGACTCGCTACGGCCATTACGAATTCTTAGTTATGCCTTTTGGGCTAACAAATGCGCCAGCAGTATTCATGGATCTCATGAATCGAGTCTGTAAACCCTATCTCGACAAATTCGTCATTGTATTTATTGACGATATTTTGATATACTCGAAGAGTAAAGAAGAGCACGAGCAACACTTAAAGTTAGTTTTAGAACTCCTGGATCAGGAGAAGTTATTTGCAAAATTCTCCAAGTGTAACTTCTGGTTACAAGAGGTGCAATTCCTCGGTCACGTTATAAACCACCAAGGAATACACGTTGATCCGAGTAAGGTTGAAGCAATTAAGAATTGGCAAGCGCCTAAATCTCCAAAGGAAATCCGCCAATTCTTAGGCTTAGCTGGATGCTATCGTCGATTTATTGAGAACTTTTCCAGCATCGCCCAACCTTTAACCCTCCTGACTCAAAAGGATCGGAAGTATGAATGGGGTGAAGAACAGGAAACGGCGTTTCAAACACTAAAACAAAGATTGTGCCAAGTGCCAATCTTAAGTCTCCCCGACGGAGACGATGGTTTTGTTGTGTATTGTGACGCATCCCGGAGAGGGTTAGGATGCGTATTGATGCAAAATAGTAAGGTTATAGCCTATGCTTCTCGACAATTAAAAGTTCACGAGAAAAATTACACTACTCATGACCTAGAACTGGGAGCAGTCATCTTCGCACTTAAAATCTGGAGGCACTATCTCTACGGTACAAAGTGCACCATCTTCACTGATCATAAAAGTTTGCAACACATATTCGATCAGAAAGAACTGAATATGAGACAACGAAGGTGGGTCGAGTTACTGAGTGACTATGACTGTGACATCCGATATCACCCCGGCAAGGCTAACGTTGTAGCCGATGCCTTGAGTAGGAAAGATCGAGTTAAGCCACTACGCGTGTGAGCGTTGGAAATGATAGTCCAGTCGAACCTTTCGGATTTGATTCGAGTCGCTCAACGCGAGGCGTTGAAAGGGGACCAATTGGAAAAAGAGGGACTTTTCTGTAACGAGAAGAATTTCGAACAGCGTGTGGACGAAATTCTCTATTTCAAAAATCGGATTTGGATTCCGACCCTCCATGACCTTCGTGAATTAATTATGGACGAAGCACAAAAATCAAAATATTCCATACATCCGGGATCAGATAAAATGTACAAGGATGTGAAAGAATTTTACTGGTGGCCAGGTATGAAAAAGGATATAGCCACATACGTCGGCAAGTGTACGACGTGTGCGAGAGTTAAGGCGGAGCACCAGAAACCCTCTGGAATGTTACAACAACCGGAAATTCCCGAATGGAAATGGGAGCAAATCACGATGGATTTCGTGACACACCTCCCTAAGACATCCCGGGGACATGATGCGATTTGGGTAATCGTGGATCGACTAACCAAATCGGCACATTTTATTCCGATTAGAAATAATTATAACACTGAGAGACTTGCGCAGATTTATATAAGTGAAATAGTGTCTCGTCATGGCATCCCCATCTCGATCATCTCCGATAGGGATAGCCATTTCACCTCCAAACTTTGGCAAGCTGTCCAAGAAGCATTGGGAACACGTATTGACCTAAGCACAGCTTACCACCCTCAGACCGATGGTCAGTCTGAGAGGACCATTCAAACTTTGGAGGATTTGCTTCGTGCCTGCGTACTGGACTTTAAGGGAAACTGGGATCAACATCTCCCACTCGTTGAATTTTCCTATAATAACAGTTACCATAGCAGTATAAAGGCAGCACCTTATGAAGCATTGTATGGACGGAAGTGCCGATCACCACTTTGCTGGTCTGAAGTGGGTGACTCGCAGGTCATTAGATCGGATCTGGTCCAGGAGACGTCCAGCAAGATTCTTGAAATTAAGAACAACCTGAAAGCCGCGCGGGATCGGCAGAAGAGTTATGCCGATACCCGTCGAAAACCGTTGTCATTTGAGAAGGGGGAAAAGGTATATTTGAAAGTATCACCCTGGAAAGGAGTGGTCAGATTTGGAAAGGCGGGGAAGTTGGCCCCTAGATATATTGGACCATTCATTATTACTGCGAAAATCGGTCCTGTAGCATACCGATTAGAACTGTCTGATGAACTGAGTGCAGTTCACAACGTGTTTCACGTGTCGAACCTGAAACGGTGTCTGTCGGATGAGACATCGGTATTACCCTTAGAGGGTGTTCAAATAAATGATAAGCTCAACTTCGTAGAGGAGCCCATTGAAATAGTGGACGGTAAGATCAAGCAACTTAGACACGATAATATCTCGTTGGTCAAAGTTAGATGGAATTCGCAACGAGGCCCAGAATTTACTTGGGAACGAAAGGACGAATTTCGGAAGAAATACCCCCACCTATTTCCTCAAAAGGAAATAGTTGACGTGTAAAATTTCGAGGACGAAATTTTTATAACGGGGGGAGAATGTAATGATTCCGGCAAATCCAGATATACCCTAGCCGGTATATACTATTTACGTGTCATTTAATATTGATTATATGAGTTATAGTACGTTTATACGAGTATATATGATTCATAGTACGAATCATACTCGATTATATAGTGAATCGTATTGGAATTACAATTAACCAATGAACGATCATTGAAACCCGAACGAATCGGGAATTACATTATAGACGAAGTATATAATGTTTAGTGATGTTTACGAAGTATTAATGCTTCGGGATAAGTGAATTATAGCACAGAGAAAGGATTTCGATTTATTAGTACGTCGGTACGATAAACGAAACCTTTAACATCAAATCAAGCAAGAGACGATCGATCAAACCGAAAAAGATGCACAAAGACCGACAATACGATGTTTTAAGTCATTTAACGTCATGGTTTAAGTTTTTTTAAAGTTTTTAAATCAGTTTTATGTAAATTTTATTTTAACCCGAAAAACGACCATTTTAGGCTCGTTTTAAGCCGAATTACGAGTTTAAATGAGAAACGAACTGAACCAGACTATCCACAACATTATCCGGATTGTGTAATCCAAATGTGTGGCCATGGTTTGAGATGTGGGCCCCCCCACACCACCACTTAGGCCGGCCCCTTTACACACATTATCATTCATTTTCTTTTTTTTTACATCACCAAACTCTCTCAAATCTCTTCATATCTTTCAAGTATCCATCCAAATTCATCACTTTTAACCAAAAACGAAGGTATGAACATGTTTTAATACTTGAATCTCGTTTCTAACTCCATGATCTTGAGAAAAGGAGGTTTCAAATGTAAAAATGGGTGAAAACCCGAGTTGAAACCGATTCTCGCATGATCAAGTGATGTATACAAGTTATACAAAGGATCTTGATCCAAGTGATGAGTTAAAAGAGTTTAGAACGAAATTTTACGGTTGAAATCTTGTAAAATGAGTTTTCCATGTGAAAGACGGGTGAAAGCCCGAGATGAAACCGACTCTTGCATGATCAAGAGATGTATACATGTTATACAAGGGATCTTGGTCCAAGAAATGAGTAAAAAGAGTCGAGAACGGATTTTTACGGTTAAAACCTTTGTTTTTATATCAAAACCGACACTATGAAAGAAATGGTTTGATTGTTGGTGTAACTTGCTTGGTATAGTGTTATTGTGCTTGTAAGTGTTGTATCTAGTGGCTAGCAAAGGCTAGAAACCAAGATCTTTGCGATCTAACGCTAGAAAACACAAGATAGTTCGGTTTTCGTGTGATTTAGTTATTTTGGACAGATTGTAGCGTGCTTAGATTCGGGTCATGAACTTTCACAGAGATGATCTACACATGAAAATATGAGATCTGTGAATTTTTGGTAATTTTTGGATAAAAGATGAATATTTGGTGAATTTAATGCTCGGTTTTGGCCAAAAATGGTGAAAAATAGCTAAACTTGATGAAAAATTCTGGAAAATTTACGATAAGCTTTTTATAACATATAAAAGTCACACACAAAATTTGAGCTCATTTGGAGAAGTCTAAAGGGGCTTTTTGGTAAAACGAGTTCTAGGGCTTTCTAGCTCGGCTTTTGTGAAAATGGCTTGAAAAATGAGTTTTGGGTTCTGGAAAAATTCCAGGGAGTCATGAGGATGACAGGGAGCATCCTGGAAAAATTTGGGATTTTTCTAAAGTCTTTTGATATTTTTGACATATTTAGTGTTTTAATAATGTTTAAAAATAGATAAATAAATGTAAATATAAAAAAATAAATCTGGAAAATTTTTATAAAATTTATTACTGTCAAAATAAGTTTTGTGCAAAATTTCAAGACCCGAGACTAAACGGGTAATTATTTGTGCTAAAAAGAACATAAAAACAAATTTTTAAAGCTTAAAACGTGTAAACCGGCAAAACACGCATAAGCGAGCTGACTGGTATATAAAAACCTAAAAATAGACCATTTTCATAATACTAAGTAAATTAAATAAAAGAAAATCATCCGAAAATAATTCGGATGATTTGGGTAATTTCACTCGATTTAACTGTTTCCGGCACCTAAATGACGGAAACGGGCCCCGCGGCCAAACGGGGTGTTCAAACCGAGCTCTAATTTCATCACTTTAACTAAAATAACAGCCAAACACCATTTTTGGGTCGGTTGTAAACAAACTCATTTTTGAATCTAAAAACGGATAACCGTGCTAGGCACGCAAATCAAGGAAAACATAAAAATGATAATTTTGACCGTCCGACTCTAAGTAATGGCACAATCTGAGTCCTTAGGAGTGTCACGGGGTTAACATTGTCCCCGGATCGAGTACAGTACTGGGTTAACAATGTCCCCAGATGTACCGATTAACACGGATTTAATTTATGGGAATTATATAGTAACGATTAGATATTATATTACAGATCCAGGCTTATAGCAGTTCATTGTATCACGTCCCGACTCACAGAAAGGTGAGTTTTCACGAGCCCCTTTTTATTGAACTGTTTTAAATATTTTCCCGGGGCGGAAAGCATGACTTTATTAAAGTTTTTAAGTACATACCAATCGTATGGAAACACTTGTATATTTATACATATATGATTTTATGCACAGAATATATATAAATTGTTTATCGTGTGGAATTGTTCTGGGGTAACATAGTTCCCAGAGGTTATTACTGTTCTGGGGTATCTTAGTTCCCAGAGGTTATTATTGTTCTGGGGTAACTTAGTTCCCAGAGGTTATTATTGTTCTGGGGTAACTTAGTTCCCAGAGGTGATTATTGTTCTGGGGTAACTTAGTTCCCAGAGGTTATTATTGTTCTGGGGTAACTTAGTTCCCAGAGGTTATTATTGTTCTGGGGTAACATAGTTCCCGGAGATTATTATTGTTCTGGGTTAACTTAGTTCCCAGAGGTTATAAATGTTACGGGGAAACATAGTTCCCAGCATAATTACATTGCTAATAAATGATTATTAAAATGATCTGTCAGTGTTTATTTAAAGTAGTGAAACTCACCAACTATTCGTAGTTGACCCGTTTTCTTTACATGTTTTCTAGGTATGCCCAAGTTGGAATGATTGAAATGTGCTTAATGATCTGTGCTACTTGTTGGAAGCTTGCTGATCTATATTTTGTAATGAATATATTAATGTCTTATCGGTAAAACTTGTGTGTAACACCTAGACAGTAACGAAACTAGCAACAATGTAATATGATATAAATTAATGTAGTGGTATTTTCTTTATAAGCAAGGCTGTTGATATCAGATGTGTCTGTTGCATCCCGTGTACGTTTCCGCTGCGGTTACGGGGTGTTACACAGCGCGTATCATGCTGATGATTCTGGGGTGACCACGGCCTCGTGCTTAGGAAAGCACGGCCCGTGCTTTTTGTCACAGTGTATTTCTTTTTTAGTTTTCAACATGATTCTCGATCCGGAATTTTTTAGAATGACGTTTATTGTAATAATTTGGAAGTTTGGTCATCTAAAGATTACTTTTCATTAAATAAAGATCCTAGAACAGTTACGGGATAAGCCCGAGTTTCCTTAGAAAAGAAAATAATTGGGTTAAGCCCGAAGTCCTAACACATTGTGCTCAATGCACTTTTTAACATATAAAAACATAAAATTAAGTTTCCTAGAGCTCTCCGAAAGGCTCTCCTCCTCCGAACGGTCCTGGTGGTGGAAAATACGTGAAACCGAGAACTTGAAACTGGAGTTGCTCGTTGATGTCTGGAAGTTCCATTTTCATGTTTTCCACTGATTCGGTGAGTTGCACGAGACGCATCTCCGCAAGGACATTCATTTCGGTGAGTTCTCTCTCGAGTTCTTGAAGTTTCAAGAGAAGCTCGGTTTTGGAAACATGCCGGGCATCGTTTGTCACACCCCGTTAAGCGAATTGCGGAAGCGTAAAACGGAAATGCAACAGATACAACTGGTATCAAATATATTGTTCATAAAGAAACATTACTAACTAATTTACAATATATTATATCGTTCTAACATCTTTTACAAACTAGGTGATACAATCAAACCGGTTCTTCAATTACTTTACTTCTAACTCAAATGCCCATGATATCAATCACCAATCAGACACGTAACGCACAGGAAATTACTTCTCATATCTGATTACCTGAAAAGCATGTTAAAATAGGTCAACTACGAATAGTTGGTGAGTTTCATAAGTTTAACGAAATCAGTTCTGCGTACCACACAGTCATAGTTTGTATGTACGCGCGTATGTAAAATTATGTATTTACGTTTGTATAAATATATACAGCCATATCCTTGTGTGTGCATATGCACACATGTAAGTTTATAATATAAATTCGAAATTTCAGTAAAATCGTGATTGTTTGTTCGTACTACCTGTTTCCAATTTTCGTGTTTAACCAACCACTGTGGACCCCCTTCCTCCCACAACGGTTCCACATAAACTCAACCACTGTGGCCCCCTTCCGCCCACAATGGTTCCGTGTTAACATCAACCACTGTGGTCCCGCTTCCACCCACAATGATTCCACGTAAACTCAAACATTATATAGTGTACACGCAAATAATTAGTATATTCTACACATAGTATTTCCTACGGCTAATCACGTAGCATGTATATAGACACATATACACATATAGTATTTATCACGTATCACCAAATACTGTGGCTCCCCATCCGCCCACAATACGCATAATCACATTATTTTCTTAAAATTCATGTCATAATCATGTTAGTTCGTTTAATAAGTTGCAGCAGAACTTGGCTCATAGGCCATACTCAACTTTAGTTTATAAGTTGCAGCAGAACTTGGCTCATAGGCCATACTCAACTTTAGTTTATAAGTTGCAGCAGAACTTGGCTCATAGGCCATACTCAACTTTAGTTTATAAGTTGCAGCAGAACTTGGCTCATAGGCCATACTCAACTTTAGTTTATAAGTTGCAGCAGAACTTGGCTCATAGGCCATACTCAACTTTAGTTTATTACTATTGTGGCCCCCCTTCCGCCCACAATAGCCCCATAATCATCACAGACCACGTTATCCCCATGGCCATTACAGACCACGTTGTCTCCAAAATTAGTTATGTTTAACATTACATAACATGTTTGTATAAACCTGCTGTCACGTGTAATTTCATTATGTTTTGCAATTCGTATTATCTCCACTCAATAAATCAATCAACGATAATAATCATCTTTCACCAGCACGTAGTCAATCATTATGTTTGTAGGGACTTTTCATATATAAATGTTCAGATATTTTATATCCTAAATCGTTTTCAGATAGATAACGTGTATAAACATGCTTTCCACCCCAAAAGTTCGTAAAATAGTTTAAAGAGTGGGGTCATGAACTCACGGTTTTGTAGGCACTCAGTGCGAGATCAGCACGGGGTTCGTTTCCCTTGCTATCACTTAGTCCCTATAGTCCATATTATAATAATATTAATATTTTAATATTATTATAATCTCAGTATTAAACTGAGCTGTATAACTAATCTGGGTATAGCTGGTATGCCCAGAAAGTGGTAATAGGCTTAGGCTGTGATGTTGTTCAGTGTCTAATACTTAAAACCGAACTTGGCTCAGATTCCCGTTTTTCCAACTGGGCCAAGTTGTTTGTTTACGTGTTCAGAAAACAGTTATAGGGAAATAAGCTTGGGTAAATGTATTGGTTAATTAAAATGATTAAGCTATAAAGAATGATCACATACTAGGGTACCGGATTAGCCTCGGGGCCCGTTTCCGTTTATTCAGTTTGATTTTAGAAGAAACGCGCACCATCCATCCGGATTGTCCGGGTTTCTCATAGAAAAGTTTGTTTTCACTTAATTAGTCCAAACATATGATTTTTGATCACTCTTGGTGTTTTGATTTTCCCGCAGGTTCACTAGTCGCGAACTTGCCGGTTATTATAAAAACTGAATTTGTTTAATATTCATATTAGCATAATTAATTAACCGTTAATCATTAAATTATGAAAATTTAGCCACTTATCAAATAAAATATGTAGATTTTTTTAAAAATATTTTTGGAATTATTTATTGATTTATTAATTTATAAAATTCATTTTATCAGCTATATTTCGCCTGAAAATCGTCCGTTTATCCCAAACAACTTCCAAAAATTCCACCAAAATTCCTGAATACTCAAATCATGTCCCAAAATAATCTATATCAATTCCAGAATGTAAACAGCTTGTTCAATATTCTTTTCGGCCCAAATTCGGCTATAAAAATTCGCACAAACGCATATGTACAAAACACCTTTAGACTTCTCCAAATGATCTCAAAATTCATATGTCATCAAAATACATAATATCTGAGTTCCCAGAAAAATTTCATAATTTTTGAAGTATTTTAGCTATTTTTCCCAAATAAACGTCCCAATTCGGTAATAAATTCGCCAAATATTCTCGGATGGTCGAAAAATTACCAAATTTGAACAAGGACTCATTGACATAGTCCCTGATGTCCCTGAAAAATTTCAAGTCCTAAAAATATGCACATCACAACCTTAACCTAAACAGCCCGTAATCGAGTAAATCGGCATTACCTTTGCGGTTTTGGTTCGTTTCCGCATTTCTAATCAACTTTTCACGCTCTTGTGCTCCTATGTAGGCTAGATACAAGTCCTATATCACAAACCAAGTATGTATCATCAAGAGACCAGCCATGGAAATTAGGGTTTTGGTTAGGGTTCTAAACCGAACTTTTGAACCGTAAAAACTTCGTTTAAACCCTGTAATCCATTTTTATGGCCAAAAAACTTATCAAACCAGGTTCTTAACCATGTGTATGATCAAAATATGTTTTTGGATAATTTTTAGGGTTTTTGGATGGTTAGAAGTCATTTTTGATAATCAAGGATCAAGTTTTATGTAAAAACCATGTTTAATTCAAGTTCTAATGATCAAACATGAAGCTTACCTTGAAGGTTTCTTGGGTGGGTTAAGAAGGCAGGGGCTGAATGTCCAGAAATTGTGAGAAACATCTTATAAAAATATCAACTAATGGGTTTAAATGTGAAAAGGATTTTATGGAGGGTTTAGTCCACTTTGGCGGGCTAGAAATTTTGGGCCTCCTTTGGGCCTAATTTTGGCCCATTAGTCTCGTTTTGCGTGCCCGAATATGAAATCCCGAGTCCAAGTTTATATCGGGTTTGGTTTTTGGCATGAAAAAAACATATCAGGTACGACAAATAGCGCGAAAAGGAGCGTTTTTTGATCATTTTTGTGTAAATTTATAAAAACGTAGTATTTGTTTGTAAAAATCAAAAATATTTTCATGGATCGGTTAGAACATCCCCAGAAAGTATTTGGTAGATCTTTTTCGGCTTAATGGATGATACGATGCTTGTTTTGTAACTATCTTTCGCGTTTAAGTCCATAGCGGGTAGTTAAACGAGCATGTTTTCATTTAACTTGTTTGTTATCGAACTAAGGCCATATTACTAATATTTTAGCTTGCATAGATCGTATATCACTTATAGATGGCACCCTGGGATATCCGGACCTAAACAGACCCGTTTGGTTATTCGTTTGTTCGTTACGCAATAAGCGGTTAAACGCTTATTCGAGTTTGTAAGTACTAAGGTGTATCCGGTTTTGTCATGAATGTCACATCGTTTCTCGGATGTCGGGAAACGGAAATCGCTTCATTCATCTCAGTTGGCATGCTGAATTATCAGAGGTTTTTGGTTTTGGTTTTGGTTTGTGCAAGGAATGCAATGACACAAGGTGCCTTTTATAACCAAACAGGATACCGAGCACGGTACCGTGCTTTTGGAAGCACGCCCCCATGTTTTTACTCTGACATTTCTGTTACAAACCAGTCTGACTAAGATTTTTGCAGCGTAGATGCCGGCCCGCATTTTTAGGCACGGGACCGTGCTTTAAGGAGCACGCCCTCGTGGTTTTCTGAAATAATTTTTTTTTTAGTAAAACAATATTTACAAGGCCCACTTTTGTGAAGGTCGCCAGACCTTGTTTCCTTAATGTCTTATTTAAAAAGTTTGGAGGGTTAGTACCTCCAAAACTTCTTTAAGTGGACCGTCGATGTATGGTTTTAATCTATGACCATTTACTTTGAACTTCTGGCAGTTTGAATTTGAAATTTCGATGGTTCCATAGTAAAAAACTGTCTCAACTACGTATGGGCCTGTCTATCAGGATTTCAGTGTTCCTGAGAAAAGACGTAAACGAGCGTTGTATAACAGTACACGATCGCCAGCTTGAAATTTTTTGTTTCCTTTTAAATGAGCGTCGTGTATGTGTTTAGTCTTCTCCTTGTAGGACCAGGAATTTTCGTAAGCCAATGTTCTCAGTTCTTCGAGCTCACGAATTTGATCTTCCCGGTTTGCTCCGACGGACGTTAGATCAAAATTCACTGCTCTGAGGGCCCAGTAGGCTTTGTGTTTTAATTCTACTGGTAGATGACATGCCTTCCCGTAAACGAGCTTGAAGGGTGTCATTCCTATGGGAGTTTTGTAGGCCGTCCTGAGGGCCCACAATGCATCATCTAACTTTTCTGCCCAATTTTTGCGATTTATCCCCACACTTCTTTCCAAAATCCTCTTAATTCCTCGGTTTGAGACCTCCACCTGCCCACTGGTCTGCGGGTGATATGGTGTTGATAGTCGGTGGTGAAAACCCCCATATCGTGCTAAAACCTTGTTCATTAGGGTGCTACAGAAGTGAGTGCCTCTTTCGCTGATGAGGGCTTTTGAAGTACCGAATCTTGAGAATAACTTTTTCAGAAATCGTACAACTACTCGAGCATCGTTGGTGGGAAGAGCTTGTGCTTCTACCCATTTAGACACATAGTCGACTGCTACAAGGATGTATTTATTTCCGAATGAGTTAGGAAATGGCCCCATGAAATCTATCCCCCATACATCAAAGATTTCACAAATTTGAATGCCTTTTTGAGCCATCTCATTTTTTGATGAGATGTTCCCGGCTCTTTGACAAGCATCGTATGTTTGGATCAAAGTATGTGTATTCTTGTATATAGTGGGCCAAAAAAATCCTGCATCAAACACTTTCCTGACCGTGGTGGCGGTACCGTGGTGTCCGCCTGTTGGTCCTTCATGGCAATGTTTGAGAATGTCTAAGGCCTCTTTTCCTGCTACGCACCTACGAATGACTTGATCCGCACCTATCCTAAACACGTATGGATCTTCCCAGAAGTAAAACTTAAGATCGGAGAAGAATTTCTTCCACTGTTGATGAGTAAGTCCTTTTCTGAGGATCCTACAAGCTAAGTAATTGGCGAAGTCGGCATACCAAGGAATTTTGTCCTTTTCTTCTGTCACTCCTTGAATGTGCATGAGAACCTCATGTGGGAAATTATCGTTGATAATTTCTTCTTGAAGCTCTTCGGGAGTTGGACATTCTAATCGTGAAAGATGGTTTGCGGCTACATTTTCTGCTCCCTTTTTGTCTTTAACTTCGATGTCAAATTCTTTGAGTAGTAGGATCCGTCGGTTGAGTCTGGGTTTGGCATCTTGTTTGTTGAATAGGTATCGTATTGCGGCATGATCGGTGTAAACCATGGTTTTGGAAAGAACTAGGTATGATCTAAATTTTTCAAAGGCAAATACTACTGCTAGTAACTCTTTTTCAGTTGTGGTGTAATTCTCCTGTGCATCGTTAAGAGTTTTACTGGCATAGTAAATTGGGTGAAACTGTTTTTCTTTGCGTTGTCCGAGTACGGCTCCAACTGCAAAGTCACTTGCATCGCACATGATTTCGAATGGAAGGGTCCAGTCGGGTGTGGTCAAGATTGGTGCGTTGACAAGTTTGTCTTTCAGTGTGTTGAATGACTCAACACATTCCTCAGAGAAGACGAATGGTGCGTCTTTCTCTAGAAGTTTGGTCATAGGTCTTGAGATTTTTGAGAAGTCTTTTATGAAGCGGCGGTAGAAACCGGCGTGTCCTAGAAAACTTCTAATGGCTTTGAGTGAAGTTGGTGGTAGAAGTTTGGATATGGTCTCTATTTTGGCCCTATCAACTTCTAGTCCGTTTTGAGAAATCTTGTGACCTAGAACAATGCCTTCCTTTACCATAAAGTGGCATTTTTCCCAGTTGAGCACTAGATTTACTTCTTCACACCTAGCTAGCATTTTGTCTATTTTTTTCAGACAATGATCGAAGGAATCTCCAAAGGCTGAGAAGTCGTCCATGAAAACTTCCAAAGAGTTTTCGATCATTTCATGAAAGATGGCCACCATGCAGCGTTGGAAGGTGGCTGGAGCATTACATAATCCAAATGGCATTCGGTAAGAGAAGGTTCTGTATGGACATGTAAAAGTAGTTTTCTCCTGATCTTCAGGAGCAATAGGAATCTGAAAGTATCCGGAAAATCCATCAAGAAAACAGTAGAACATTTTTCCAGATAATCGTTCGAGCATTTGATCTATGAAAGGAAGTGGAAAATGATCTTTTCTTGTGGCATCATTAAGCTTCCGGTAATCGATGCAAACTCGCCAGCCTGTGATGGTCCTTATTGGTATTAGTTCGTCCTTCTCGTTCATTACGACTGTCATTCCTCCTTTCTTAGGTACTACCTGAACGGGACTAACCCAAGGTGAATCCGAGATCGGGTAGATTAATCCGGCGTCAAGCAGTTTGATTACTTCCTTCTTCACCACATCTTGTATGTTGGGGTTGAGACGTCTTTGATGTTGGACCACGGGTTTGTATTCTTCCTCCATGAGGATTTTGTGGGTACAAAATGAAGGACTGATGCCCTTGATATCCATGATCTTCCATGCGATAGCCTTCTTATGGTTTTTGAGAACCTTAAGAAGTTCGTCTTTTTCTTCTTTAGAAAGGTGAGATGAAATAATTACTGGGAGTTTTGAATCTTTCTCTAGAAAGGCGTATTCGAGATGTTTTGGCAGTTCTTTTAACTCTAAGGCTGGTGGTTCTTCAATTGATGGTTTTGATTTTTCATTGTTTTCAATGATTTCGTATATCGTTTCTGATTCTTCGTGGTAGTTGTTATTGAAATTTTCATTTTCTAAAATGGGTTTGTTTAGTGTTTTGTCTAAGATTTTTGTTTCTAGGGGAGTAATGATGGAGGAATCTCACATATAGCAACTTACGATGGAGTCTATGATATCAACACAGTATAAGGTGTCATCGTGTTGTTGCGGATATTGCATAGATTTTCCTATGTCAAAAGTGATTGCCTCATCATTGACCCTAAGAGTGAGTTTGCCGGTGCAAACATCAATGATAGCCTTTGCGGTGGCTAAAAAGGGTCTTCCTAAAATTAGAGGTACACTTTTGGCTTCCTCCATGTCTAGAATCACAAAATCTACTGGGAAAACGAAATTGTCAATTTTGACAAGCACGTTTTCAACAATGCCCTGAGGATATTTAACGGATCGGTCAGCTAACTGAATGCTCATGCGGGTGGGCTTTGGTTCTCCTATCCCTAGTTTTGCAAAAACCGCATAAGGCATCAAATTAATACTAGCTCCTAGGTCAGCCATGGCATTGCTAACAGATAAATTTCCTATGAGACAAGGGATAGTAAAGCTCCCTGGATCGGTCATCTTGGTCGGTAGCTTGCTTTGGAGGACAGCTGAACATTCTTCACTTAGGGTGATATGCGAGAGCTCCTCCAGCTTCCTTTTGTTTGTCAGCACTTCTTTGAAAAACTTGGCGTATTTTGGCATTTGAGCGATAGCTTCGGAAAAAGGGATGTTGATATGGTGTTGCTTAAAAAGTTCTAGAAACTTCCCATACTGGGCTTCCAATCGCTCCTGCTTCAGTCTTCTAGGGTATGGAATAGGCGGAACAGAGGTTCGGACTGGTTCCTTAGGCTGTACTGTGCTTGTTGGGGTCAGCCTTTCCTGTGTTTCATCAGGATACTTTTTCTCCAAAGTTGGTGGAACAACAGTGGTTGTACCACTCCTGAGTGTAACGGCGTTAGCGGTCGCATTCGGGTTGTTGATTGTATTGCTTGGAAGAGTGCCAGGTGGTCTTTCGGATAATTGTCGGGCAATTTGTCCGATTTGGGTTTCTAGGTTCTGAAGCGATGCTTGTTGACTTTTGAGATCGGCTTCATGTTTTAATAATACTCCGCTGATATCAACAGATCTTGAGTCGGCTTTCTTTTCTGCTTCATTTGTTTTAGTCATCAATTGGATTAGCATTTCTTCGATCTTCGAGTAGCTTGGGTTTTGATGGCTACTAAAACTTTGATCTTGAAATTGAGGTTTAGGTTGGAAGGGTTGATTCATAGGTCTCTTTTCGAATCCGGATAAAGGTTGAGTGTTACCTCCGTCTTTCCAGCTGAAATTCGGGTGGTTTCTCCATCCTGGATTGTAGTTATTGCTGAAAGCGTTGTTCTGTCGAGCGATGTAATCGACTTCTTCCATGGCCATAATGACTTGTTTACAGTCACTCGTCTTATGACTTCCTCCACAAGTGTCACAGGTGAGTCTGGTTTTTGATAATTCGGCTTGAAGTTGTTCGAACTTTTTAGAAAGAGCTTCAAGATGTGATGTGACAAGAGTGTTGGAGTCAACGTGGTGTATTCCTTTATGGGTAGGTGTAGATCTTGGTGGGTTGTAAGCGAAACTCTTCTTTGCGGCTTTCTCCAGGACTTCAAATGCTTCGTTAGGTGATTTGGATGCCAGGTCTCCACCAGCGATCTGGTCGATGGCCTGTTTGTTTTGACTGGATTGTGCGTCAAAGAAAGTTTGGACTTGTAACCACACGCTCAGTCCATGATGTGGGCATCTTCTCAGAAGACTTTAATATCTTTTCCATGCTGCGTGTAGCGATTCATCATCATCGGTCCGGAATCCGGTAATGCTGGCTCGGTATTTGGCAGTTTTGTCAAGCGGAAAATATTTGAGGAGAAACTGTTTAACCATCTGGTCCAAAGTGGTGATGGAACCAGAGGAAATAGATTCTATCCATTCTAGGGCTTGGCGCCTTAGAGAGAAAGGAAAGAGTTTGAGTTTGATTTGATCGTCTGAATAGTTTTGGATTTTAAAAGTTCCGCAGATTCGTAGAAATCGAGATATGTGAGAAAGAGGATCTTCGTCGAGGAGACCATGAAATTGAACTGAATTTTCTACCATATGAATGGTGCTTGATTTGATTTCGAAATTTTCGGTAATTTCGGGTGGAGCCACTCCATTGTCATAGCCTTCGAGAGATGGCTTGGCATACTGGCTCATGTTTGGATCATTATTCTGGGCCGCCATCATTTCTTTGGTTTGATTTTCTCCTGATGCGATGGCGTCTACTGATTCGACTTTGATTGCTTCTGCGGTTTCTGTAGTCCGTTTACGAGTTCGTCGACGAAAGAGTCGTTCTGGTTCAGAAATTGAAGAAACAAGCTCACGCTCGAAAGTAGAGGACATACATGAGGATAAATCAAAATTACACTAAAGTAAAAGTTAGTTAAAGTTATTCTAAGTTGAACTATAAGTTAAGCTATTTTAAACTAAACTAATGTCTAAGTTAGTTAAACTATTTCAAAAGTAAGGTAAATAAAGTTAAAAATTAGGCTAGCCGTAAAATTATATAGTTTAATATTTAGTAAAGATTAAAGATAAAATAAAATAGAAGTTAAAAATTTGTATAATTATAGACAATGATTAAATTAAAACTTAGATCGTTCTTAGAAACGTACCGTGTCCCCTGCAACGGCGCCAAAAACTTTGATGTGCGTGCGCGTAGCTTGTATAAATATGATAGATTGGATATTTAGCTTTTGTGCAAGATCATGTTTTAAATTTATAAAAGTGATTTCTAAAAAGACTAAACACACATAAAATAGGCAAGTGTACCTATCGTATATCTAGAATAGTATTGGTAAGAACAAAGTATTGATCCGTGGACACAAAGGTTTCTAATAATAAATCGTTGTTTTACTTCAATCGGAGGTTTTAATCATTTTGGGGTTGATTATTAAACTTTTTATAAAATATAAATACTTATACATATAATATATAGGTGACCGAGACAAGAGATTCTAAACGAGTTGTTCAATTATGCGAAGGTTATCATCTAAGATCAAGAATCCACTCCATTTTAGCATTGATAATTAATATGTGGACATGTGATAAACTTGCCGTAGCAATATATGATAGATAGCTCCTTAAGCCTTAAGTGAGCATCTTCGGCACTAAGGAGATGGTATGTGCATTTTAAAGTCCACCCTTTCCTAATGTCATACCATCTCAATGATGTCGATTTGAGTTGACAAGAAGTTTCGTAAAGTAGAAAGATTAGGATTGACTTCGATTTCTCAAATACCAATTCTAACAACTTCGGGTGGTTGTAGTTCATCACACAACCTCCCCTTGGTTGATTTATGTAGGTTATAATTACACATTCCGTTAACATATGGTTTCTTTAACTAATTTGATATCCTAAGCAAAGCCATTTTCGGATTACCAAGGTTTAGAAAAATACTCCAAAACTTATATCTCATCATTTCTAAGTACAATATAAGGATCCATGTTTCGATAATGTATCAAAGTATTTCTATCTTTCAAGAACATGAATCGATCATGAACGATTGCCAATGATATTGACAACCACCAACTTTGATTTAGTGATTTAAGATGATGAAACATTTCTCATTAAAAGATAATTGTAATATAACCATGTACTTTACTAGACTATATCACATGTCTTGGTTAATTATCAAGTAAAACAAAGCTTCTTCATAGATTTTAGATGGTAAAAGGAGTTCAGCTCATAATGAGCATAGTGATAAACATTAAGATGATTGATAATAACAAATACATGATTAAACTTGGAACAATCTAACCAAATGTAGATGAATCCTTCTTCTTAATGATGGTAATGATGGTTGATGATGATGATTAGTGGTGATGACCTCCAAACCTTCAAATTCTTCACTAGATCTTCAAAGTGAGTGTTAGTGTGTGTTTTTATAAGTAAAAACTGGAGAGAATTCTTTTCAAGGCACACCAAATGAGTGCAAAATGAGCCACTATTTATAGGCATTCTGAATGGTGAGGCACGGCCCCGTGCTTGATTAGCACGCCCCCGTGCATTTTTATGCATGTGCCAGATTTGTTTTATCTTTTCTGTGACGTGGCCACGTCCCCGTGGTTGGTAGGCACGGCCTCGTGATTTTTAGTGACATGTGCTCAATTATTCTTTGTCTTTTTTGTGTTCTCGTCCACGGCCCCGTTCATGATGAGCACGGCCCCGTGCTTTTGCTTCCAGATTTTGTCTTTTCTTGTGTCAAGCATGGGGGCGTGTTTCTTGAAGCATGGGGGCATGTTTCTTTGTTTTCTTGTGTTTTCTTCTGTTTTTCTTCGTCCTTTTGCTTGTTTCTTCGTTTGAGGCTTGGTTTCACCTGAAATTATGTTTTATTATGATAAGTAGTCTTTTATGCTATGTTATTAGATAGAAATTGCAGTTTTTAGAGATTATTTGATGCCGAAAAGATGTATATTTATATGTACATCACATATTAATTACTATCACTATGCACATCTCATTTCTAGTCTAATTATATCCCACAATGGACGGGGGTCTGGGGAGAGCGCCCTTGGCAGCAAGGTCTAGGGGCGGCAGCCCCTAGCAGGGTCCAAGGGGCGGAGCCCCTGGCTGGGGTTGAGCTGCCAGGTCAGCTTGGAAAAAGTTTATTTCCATTAACTGCCTTATCACATTTTTTCATTAGAATTTTAAATTATTTTCTAATTCGCTAACTCATTTGCCCTAACGAATTAAGCCTGATTCGTTGTCTAATTCGTTATCTTAACATGGTCTGGTTCGTTACTTGGTTCTTAACGAACTGGTCCTTAAAAACGAATTGAACATTATAACGAATGACCTCTCTGTAACGAATTGAACCTTCTAATTCGTTATCTCCTTTAACGAATGACTATAACGAATTGGGCTAATTCGTTATCTTTTCCTTAACGAATCTGGATACGAACTAAGGCTAGTTCGTATAGATTTCATTAACGAATCACATGACGAATCACCCCTGCTTCGTTAACCTTCCGTTGACGAATTAGGATTAGGTCAGAGAATGTCAAAAACATTCTCTGACATTCCCTTACCTCGTACATACTTTCCGGTGCCACCTTTCCGGCACCGTCGCCGAAAAAACGCGGTTTCGCCGGAAAAACGAGTTTTGACTCGTTTTTCATCGTTTTTCGCCCCATTCGATCCAGATCTGAGATAAGGTGATCCTTAAGCTCATATTAGGCTCGGTTTATACCCGTTCCACCCGGATATCGTGACTTAAACGGTTTAACGGTGTCGGCTCGTCGTTTTGCAACTAGATCTAATGGGTTAAAGCTCATATAATAACATACTATCATTACCTTGGATCAGGATTGGTTTTCTTGGTGATTTCGACTAGAGATAGAAACTTGAGATAGAGAGAGAGCTTAAGTGTGTGTTTTGGTGGTGTATGGAATATGTGTGAAATGAGTAATAAATGGGTAATTAAGGTTTATATGAATATGGATCATGGGCTTAATCTCATGGTCCTTTCCTCTTCCTTTCATAACCCAAGTCATACCCCATATCCATTTAACCCAACACTAGCTCGACTCCTAATAACTCGTATTTCGTTTATTAACCGAAACTCGAAAAATGGGATGTTACATGATCGTGAAACTCTTAGTTTTTCTGGCACTCCCGGAAACAACATTACCACCTAAATAAAATCGAGTAACCATATGTAGAACGATGAGCCTCAGGACACCAAATTTAGTCAAGTATTAAAATAACTAAGTAAATAAGACCTTCAAGACCTCAGGAAAGGTTTGAATGAATCCATCAATGCAAACTCTTGAAGGTTTGTTTTAACTTCCATAATCCAATACCGGAAGAACCTATGACTCGATGACCACAATGCAAAAATCAAACTAAACAAGGTGGGTGTACACAATGTAGAACCATTAGTAATCAAGGATATTACATAAAGCCATTCAAAACTATTTAAGCAACCACTAATAGATATTTTATAATAACTAAAAGTCAAAGAGTTTATCGTCAGGCTTGCCCATAGAGTGGGGTGGAGAGGGCTACAACCCATGCCCATCATATTTTGAGGCCCAGAAAAATTTACCACATTTATTATATATATAAAAAACGTTTCAGATCCACTATAAGTCTATAACCCAAATTTAAATAATGGAGATAGAGATGTAAATGTGATTCTGGTACGGAAACATATGCAAGAAACACTATCTGTTTGGTACGAGGTAATGTTTGGTATGAGGTAATGAAATTGGCGATGGAATGGAATGAGCAAGGGAATAAAAAGGACGAGGTAATGGAATGGATTATTACCATTCCATTGACATGTTTGATTACCATGTGAGAATGAAATAAATTATTAGTTTTTATTTTTTTATAAGTTAGAAAAAATCAGAATAAAATAAAATGGTAGTGAGTGGCGGTTGGATTCTGGCGGTGAGCAGGGAGCATTAATAATTTGGTAGGTGGTAGGAGGCAGGAGCAATTGTTGGTGGTGGTAGGTGGTCGTGATAGTGGGTGGTGGTGGTGGTGCTAAGCGGCAGGTGATGGTGGTGATAGCTGGGAGCGATGGTTATTGGTGATAGTGGGCAGTGGTGGCGGCGGGCGGTAGAGGTGGTGGGAGCGGGCGATGGTGGTGGGTGGTGGCGGCCGACGAAGGCGGTGGTAGGTGGTAGTGGTGAGAGGGCAATTGGTAGTAGTGGTGGGAGATTGGTGGAGGTGATATAGTGTGAAAGATGGATGGAATGAAAAAAAAAAACAAGGGGGATGGATGAAATTAATTTGGGGTGTTTTGGATGGAATGAAATGGACATGCTAATGGGTGATTCCATTCCATTGACCAACCAAACACACTTTTTTTCATTCAATCATAATAGATGTGGCAATGTGAGTGGGTTGGGTTGGATTTAGGTAATGGGTTAAAATGGGTATGGGTCAGGATGGATTTTTAAAATATAAGGTAAGGATGGATATGGGTCAAGATGGGTAAAGGTAACTCATCTTGACCCAAGTGAATGTCGAAATACAACGGGTTTTAAAAACCCCTCAAAAAATATTCAAAAAAACTATTAAAAAAATAAAAACTCAAAATATAGATAAAAACGCAAAATTTAAAATAACTAAAATGTTTCCCCCGCCATCCTCGTTCATTAAAAAAAATGTTTTTAACCAGTTCGTGTTAGAGTTTCGGGTTTTTATTCAGTTCGATTTTTTTCATTTCAGTCGGTTTCGGTATCTGCTTGATTTCAATGATTTCGGTTTCGATTTCTCGGTTTTTTCCGTTTCAGTATTGTTTAGTTTTAGTCAGTTTTTTCGGTTTCATTTCGTTTTTTTTTGTTTCGTTTCGATTCATTTTGTTTTATTTTAGACGGCTACGTTTCAGTTTTTTTGTTTCGTTTTGGTAAGCTTTTTCATTGCATTTTGCTTTTTCTGTTTATTTTTTGTCAGTTTTTTGGTTTCATATCGGTTTTTTTTGTATCGTTTTGGTTCAGTTTCGTTTCAGCTTTTTTGTTTCGTTTTAGTCGGTTCGGTGTTTTTGATCCCGTTGTTTAATTGCATTTAGCTTTTTTATGTTTCTTTTTGGTCAGTTTTTCAGTTTCAATTCAGTTTTTTTGTTTCGTTTCGGTCGTTTTTTATTTCGGTTCAGTTTCGTTTCGGTTTTTTGTTTCGTTTTGGTCGGTTCAGTGTTTTTGTTTTCTTTTGGTCAGCTTTTCAGTTGCATTTTGCTTTTTTTTTTGTTTCGTTTTGGTCGTTTTTCTATTTCGGTTCATCTTCGTTTTGGTTTTTTTGTTTCGTTTCGGTCGATTCGGTGTTTTTGTTTTGTATTGGTCAGCTTTTCAGTTGCATTTCGCTTTTTTTTTTGTTTCGTTTTGGTCAGCTTTTCGGTTTCGTATCGGTTTTATTGTTTCATTTTGGTCATTTTTCTATTTCAATTAAGTTTCGTTTCGATTTTTTTGTTTCGTTTTGGTCGGTTCGGTGTTTTTGTCTTGTTTTGGTCATCTTTTCAGTTGCATTTCGCTTTTTTTATTTTGTTTTGGTCAGCTTTTCGATTTTATATCGGTTTTTTTGTTTCATTTTGATTGTTTTTAATTTCGATTCATTTTTGTTTCGGTTTGGTCGATTCGGTGTTTTTGTTTAGTTTTGGTTTGCTTTTCGGTTGCATTTCGTTTTTTTTTGTGTTTCGTTTTAGTCAGTTTTTCGGTTTCATTCCGTTTTTTTTGTTTCGTTTTGGTCGTTTTTCTATTTCAGTTTAATTTCGTTTTTGTTTTTTGGTTTCGTTTTAGTCGGTTCGGGGTTTTTGTTTCGTTTTGATCGTTTTTTGGGTTTCGGATGAGTTCTGTTTCGCACATGATAGTTTGAGTATTCTGAATTAGATAAATTTTGGACAACTTGGGTATTTTGTTTTGAACTATTTTAACCTATAAATGAAAATCACTTCTATATATTCAACCCATCCTGACCTCCTTGAAGAATATTTATGATCCATCTTAATCCATTTTACTTTTAAAGTTTATCCATCTTAACCCAAAACAATCCATTTGGGTTAGGTTTGTCACCCTTAATCATAATGGTCCATTCTATTCTGCCACTCATTCATGCATACCAAATACTATATAAATTTTGAAGACGGATATAGTGATATATACATTATGAATCCTCTAATACCTCGTGTTAAAAAAAAGGTTTGTTATATTTCTCATTTTTCATGTTCTTACACGTAATAATAAAATCATAAGATTACTTTTCACGTTTATTAAGCATTTTAATATAATCATAATAAGTCATTGTCGATATTTCTTACACGTCATCTTAATAAAATAATAATATAGACGTGATCTAAATCCATCTCTCTCCTAATACTCTAAGCACTATAATCCATTATTAAGTATTTTATTGAACATTAACGTGACACAAATAAATTATTAATCAATCATATCTATTAAAGAAAGTCTCATCAATAACAAGGTTCTTTGTAACGTTTGGGTCAAGGGTTATTCTCATAAACATAGTTGTTTGATTTATATAAAATAACTAAGTATATATCAGACAATATATCACGTCTAGGGATGTGCTCGGTACTGTATCGGTACCGGTACCGAAAATACCGATCCCAAAAAACGCAAATTCTTGGTACCGGTATCGAAATATTCGGTTTGGTACCGGTACGGTACCGAGATATTACCGGTACCGATGGTAAAAAATCAGGCAATACCGATACTGTACCGATCCCAAAACTTAAAACTTTGTTACCAACATTACCAAATCTGTACCTATTTCGGAATCTGTACCGAATTTGTTCATCCATAATCAGCCAAATAAATATGTGAATAATCTAAGGCCCCGTTACCGGTGCCTCACACTTGGATGTTGGATTTACTCATAAACACAGTTCATACTATCAGATTTAATAAAAATATTCGCGGAATATTTAAACATTCAAACCATTACATTACATGACCATTAATCCTTGTCATAACGAGCATTTCAATTATTTAAATATAAAACATTGTCTTTTAAATATCATAACATAACACTTCATTGAGTTGCTAGTGCCTTCAAATCCATGCCATGTGCTTCCCCTCAAGCAAGTTGCCTCATTCTACTCACCTGCGTGCATACTAAAAGTCAGTTACGCTGAATGAGTTCTAGTTAATCAGAAGACATACAATACATTCACGTACTGACATATGCACCCAAAGGTACATACTTCATATTTACTTACATGCTTACATACATTCGTACTTTCATCCTTTCTTTCATACTTACGTAATACTTCCGTTCGTACATATACGTTTTAAAGAGCATTTCGCCCTATTAACATCGCCGATATTATTAGGGTCGGTTCCCTACATTCGCCGATACTATTACGGTCGGTTCCCTACATTCGCCGATACTATTACGGTCGGTTCCCTACATTCGCCGATACTATTAGGGTCGGTTCCCTTCATTCGCCGATACTATTAGGGTCGGTTCCCTACATTCGTATTACTATAACATACTTTCCCTTTAAATACTTTCCTTGATAATATGTGCAATCTCCGAAGAGAGTTCACGTACCATCAACATATCATACATACATTATTCATACATAATATATATTCATACATACATCATTCATACATCACACATATCAATCATACATTTAACTACCACTTGACGGCACATGCAATATCCGAAGATCGTTCACACACCGTCAATCAATCATCATACATAAATCATACAAGGCATACACTTACCACCTAAGGTAAGTGTATTAACTATCACATCGAGTATGCACACAGCCCCGAAAACATAACTAGGAAGTGGTGCTAGAAACTCACCTCAATGCGGTTGCGTTCACCGTTTACGGATATTCCCCTCTTTAGTTGTGCATAACTAACTGTATAACAATTACGCATATTAATTACTATCACTATCCATATCGTATTTCTACTCCAATTATGACCCTCAACGAACGGGGGTCCGGGGGCAGCGCCCCTGGCAGCTAAGTCTAGGGGCGGCAGCCCCTAGCAGGGTCCAAGGGGCAGACCCTGGCTGGGGTCGAGTTGCCAGGTCAGCTTGGAAAATTTTTATTTCTATTAACTGTTTTATCACATTTTCTATTAGCATTTTGAATCATTAATTAATTTGCTACTTAAAAGTTCAAGGGCTTCTTTGTAATTAAATCATTCTTTTTCTAAGTTCGGGACCACTCTGACATTTTGTTAAACTTCTAGTTCGTTACATTGCTCTTAACGAATTGGCTTATCTTAGCGAACTGGTCCTTGTAGCGAATTGAACCCTTTAACGAACTGGTTATTAAACGAACTGGACCTTATAATGAACTGGTCCTTTGACGAATCAGTTCATGTAACGAATCAGTCCATGTAACGAATTGGACCCTCCAATATGTTATCTCCTTTAACAAATGACTATATCGAATCAAGGGTGATTCGTTATATTTTCCCTTAACGAATTGAACACGAACTGAAGCTAGTTCGTTATGCTCCCATAGACGAATCAACTAACGAATCACCTTTTAATTCGTTAAGTTCCCGTTAGCAAACTAGGGTTAGGTCAAAGAATGTCAGAAACATTCTCTTACATTCCCTTCCTCGTGTTACCTTTTCCCGTCGCCGCCTCTACGTCGCCGTCGCCGGAAAACCGCGGATTCGTCGGAAAACGGGTTTTAACACGTTTTTCACCAATTTTCGTCCCGTTCGATCCAGATCTGAGATAGGGTGATCCCTAAGCTCATCTTAGGTTCGTTTTATACCCAATTCCATCCGGATATCGTGACTTAAACGGTTTAATGGTGTCGGCTCGTCGTTTCGTGACCATAACTAACGGGTTTAACATCATACTATCATTACCTTAGGTCGGGATCGATTCTTCTTCTACGTTCGGCTAGAAAGAGAGACAGAGACTAGAGAGAGAGCTTAAGTGTGTGTTTTGATGGTGTATGGAATATGTGTGAAATGAAATTAAATGGGTGATTAAAGTTATATATATTTATTGATCATGGGCTTAAGCCCATGGTCTTTCCTTCTTTCTTTCATAACCCAAGTCCATAACCCATATCATTTACCCAACACTAGCCCGACTCCTAATAACTTGTATTTTCATTTATTAACCGAAACTAGAAAAACGGGATGTTACAAGTCTTCCCTCCTTAAAGAGGTTTCGTCCGCGAAACCTAACTATTACATAAACAAATTTGGATAAAACTTGAGCATCTCTTCTTCAACTTCCCATGTATCATCTGATCCCTTGCGATGCTTCCATATCATTTTCACTAGTGGGATAACTTTATGACGAAGCTGTTTTTCCTTGCGGTCAACTATCTCGATTGATTTCTCAATGTAGTTCAACTGTTCATCAACCTCAATGTCCATTAATGGCACGTGCGATGTGTCATCAGCCAGACATTTTCTCAGATGAGAAACATGGAAGGTTGAGTGAATTCCTTCTAGCTCTTCAGGCAATTCCATCTTGTAAGCAACTTCACCTACACGATCCATAATTTTAGACAGTCCAATGTACCTTGGACTCAACTTTCCTCTCTTCCTAAATCGAATAATTCCTTTCCAAGGCGAGACCTTGAGCATCACATTGTCACCAGCGTTAAACTCAATCGGTCGTCACCGCTTATCGGCATACGACTTCTGTCAATCTTGAGCAGCCTTCATCCTTGCTTTACTTTGATCAAATTTTGAAGAAGTTTCTTGATCAACTTCCAAACTTCCCATCTCTTTTTGACCAATCTCTCCCCAACATATTGGAGTTCTACAACGTCTTCCATACAACATCTCGAATGGTGGAATACCAATACTTGAATGATAGCTGTTATTATAAGAGAACTCTGCCAGATGCAGATGATCATCCCAACTCCCTTAAAAGTCTGAAACACAAGCACGTAGCATATCCTCAAGGGTTTTGGTCGTCCTTTCAGACTGTCCATCTCCTTGAGGATGATACGCCGTACTGATGTTCAATCTTGTTCCCATAGCTTCATGGAACTTCTTCCAAAACCTTGAAGTAAACCGAGTATCTCTATCATACAACCTCTTTAATGAATGAGCTTGCTAACGTCTCTGACGAGATAGCCTCTCGTATAGGCAGAAAGTGAGCACTCTTGGTCAAACGGTCCACAATCACCCAGATGGTATCATGATCCTTAGCCGTACGAGGTAGCTTAGTTTTGAAATCCATGGTGATGTGTTCCCATTTCCATTCAGGTATCTCAAGAGGTTTCACTTTCCCATAAGGCTTCTGGTGCTCTACTTTGACTTGCAAGCAAGTTAAGCACATACTGACATAATCTACTACATCTTTCTTCATACCCGACCACCAATAATCTCTTTTCAAATCTTTGTACATCTTAGTAGCTCCTGCATGAATCGAAAATCTCGACTTATGAGCTTCGTCTAAGATTCGACCTCTGAGATCTCCATGACGTGGAATCCACATATGGTCAAACCTAGTCTTAACACCATGCATGTTTTCCTCCAACTCGTCTTGCTGACCGAAAATTCTTTCTTTCTTAACTAGCCCTTTATCTACCAGCACCTCTGATTGCACTTTGACAATTTCTTCAAATAGATTTGAGTTCATAAACAACTGGTATGACTTCACTGTTGCAATGAGTTCCTCATTCTTACGGCATAGCGCATCGGAGAGCACATTAGCTTTACCAGGATAGTACTTAATGTCACAATCGTAATCCTTTATCAAATCCAACCGTCTTCTCTGTCTCATGTTCAATTCTTTCTGCTCGAAGAAGTACTTTAAACTCTTATGATCTGTGTAAATGGTACACTTAGTACCGTACATATAATGTCTCCATATCTTAAAAGCGTGCACTACTGTTTCCAGCTCTAAATCATGTGTCGGATAAGTACTCTCATGGACTTTCAACTGTCTAGACACGTAAGCTATCACTTTTCATCGTTGCATCAACACGCAACCTAACCCATGATGCGAAGCATCAGTACAGACAACCAAATCCTCGTCACCATCGGGTAAAGCAAGGGTTGGAGCTTGCGTGAGTCTCTTCTTTAACTCCTACAAAGCCTCTTCTTGAAACTTACCACAACTGAATAATATCGACTTCGGGTCATAGCGGTCAACGGTGCGGCTATCTTGGAGAAACCTTCGATGAATCTCCTATAGTAGCCAGCTAACCCTAAGAAGCTTCGTATATCAGTCGGGTTCTACGGAGTCTTCCAATTGATTATCGCCTCAATCTTAGCTGGGTCCACGGTAATCCCTTCAGGATTAATCACATGACTTATTAATTGCACTTCCCGAAACTAGAACGCGTGCGAAACGCGGTCTATAAAAAACTTAACTTAACCTAGACACTCTAGTTTTAAATTTATAAATCTAGACTATCCTAATGCTAGACCACTAGACAGGCAAGTGTACCTATCAACTGTAGTAAAGCCTAATGAAGTTCGGATATAGAACACACATGACAATAGCGACACCTAAACTAGACTCTGACTAAAAACTTAAATAAATTGATTTTATTGATTTTTGTCTTTTTAATTATTAAATATAAATTAAATAATACCTAAACTAAAACTGACACGAACAAATAGGTTTAGAACTCAAATAGGGAGAACAACTACCTAGGTATGGAATCCTACTAGTCAACTCGTAAACTCTCAGAATTGGATTTATGATTGGTACCGTATTCTAAAAATATGAACCTTAAGGAATAACTAAAGTACGCTAGATCACCTCCCGGTCTCACCAACAATACCTAAGAACCCTAAATAACATGTAAAGCTCAACGGTTAAATGATTCGGATCACCTCCCGGTCTCACCTTACCTAACTATGCTAAGGTACCCAAAGATTAAATCACCTCCCAGTCTCTCTAATGACAATATACCCTAAGGCGTAAAGGGGTATTTTCATTTAATTTGGTTATAACTCGGATATGTAAGAATCTAAAGAAGTCTAGGGTAACTCACTCCCGTGCAATCACTACCCAAACCCGCAATAGACCAAAACATACGACACTTAATTACCTCCCGGTCTCTCAAGTGACAGAAATTAAAGTATCTCTAAACTCTCAATTACCGTTCCTATGGAATACGTTACCAATAAACCATACACTAGTTACAAACACACAGTAAGTAACCTAATATGCATCAAAACATGAAAGACATTCACAAAGACGCATATGGAACAAAAACTGATAATAAATTAATAACAAATACGCATATGCATCACTGATGTGCGAAAATATATATATAAATAAAACACAAGTCGCAACTAAGCTTTAAAAACCAAACAATCTATCCTAGTTCACACAAACGGCAAGTGTACCGGTCACGTATAGCACAGATGAAGAAAGTCCGGATATCGAACTCGAAGACACGTGAAAACGTTTATAATTACTAAACTCTAACCAAGACTCACCAAAACATTTAATTGATTTATTTTTTGATTTAATTTAACTACTTAACTTAATTAAATGAAAACTTTTGACAAAACACTTTTAGAAAACTTTGGTTTAAATTCAATATATAAAGACGTCTACCTAGGAATGAATCATGTTGACAGAAATAACAAAACAACGGATTGAAAATATTCACGACGCCGGTTATAAAAGATGACACAACTAAAACTTGTTTAAGAAAGTCAAATTACCTCTCAGTCTCTCTAACAATCTCTAACTTATCTTAGTTGATTTTAAAGAATAAACCGGAAAAACAATTATTAACGTGTTCAAATGTCGACTCTCCTCTCGGTCTCATCGACACACTATCCTAATGGAGACAAATACTATGTCACCAAGGATAGAGGAAAAATTTAACTTAACCCAAATTAAACCAACTAATTGCACATAAACACTCAAACTCGACAAGACAAAAACCCGCTCTCGCGCGGTCTTAATTCTAACAAGTAAAAGCAACGAGACAATATTACTTCTTATCACCTCTCGGTCTCAAAGAAGGTGTATTTTAACTGATTTTAGATGATTTATATTACCCACTTATCCCTACGGTTGTACACCCCGCAAATAAACCCTAAACACCAAGTCAAGAGTCTAACAAGCAATCAATAAATCAAAACTAATTCAATTAACTAATGCAAGAGGATTATAAGTAATATCACATAAAACACAGCCATCATACACAATCTAATTTATGGTTTAGTTAAACTTTACATCAATAATTCAAGTCTTGAACATTAACAATCCATTATACAAGTCTAAACTACTCAACAATCATCTATCCTAGGCAGAACAAGCAAGTTTAGCTACTCATAGATTTTGGACAGCCATGTATACTTAAGAAAAATATCACAAACATCAACTTAAACATGATCAAATTCATTCAAGATTCAAACACAATCAATCACAAGTCAAACTATCAATCACTTGCAAAACAATCCAAAGCAAAAGACCGATTCAACAAAGTTAGGGTTCTTGAACAATAACCAAAGTTTAAAGATGATTACTTAGGGTTTATGGCTGAGATTTATGATGTATAAGATGCCTAGCTGCTGTACCAAGATGCCCCTTGATGTTCCTCTTCCTCTCCAGCCGCCACAGCCTCCACAGCCGCCGCCTAACTTTCTTTTTTTCTTCTTCTTTGGCTGCTGCTGTTCCGATCGGAACTAGTGAAGAGGCTAGGGTTTTATTATTTTAGGGTTTCTTGGCTGAATTATGGCTGGAAACTCAATTAATTATCTTAATATAATATTATACAAGGCTTCTAACTTGTGGGCTTGGGTTGGGCCTTGAGTTGTAGCTTCAAAACTTGACCAACAAGGCCTCTAGAATCTTTCAAATTAACTCTTTTTTTCACCACCTCTCATAAACCTACAATTAATATTTAAACTTTGTAAATTATTACACTTAGCCCCCAATACTTTCATAAAATAAACAAATAAGCATAAAAACCATGATAAAATCATAAGGAAAGTATGTGTGTTTTACTACACATCAATCACAACCAAATAAAATAAAAACTTTACCATAACATGAACCAATCAATAATAAATCCAAAACCAAAATAAAACGAGTCTAAAAAGTAATTATCCAAACCCAGATAGTGTAATAGTTTAGCCAATCATAATTATGAATGAAACAAATATAAAATATATATTATGGTTCATCGTAAAAAGAAATAAATATGATTGAGCTACTAGCCTGCTTGGTCTCTTTTTCAATCCAATGATAATAATGATGATCCTTTTGAAGTAGAGTAGCTTTCCAAACTCCTCTGGCCGAACCCCTTCTGATCGAACAGGAGCAGCCCCCCTTGATTGGCGTTTGCCTCTCTTCTTGCGTCTGCCCAGCTCCCCCGCCCTAATAATAATCAATCTTTTCTTTTTATAGTGCTTTCCACTGACGTCAATAAATTCTTGGATCATTATTATGTTCGGTGGACTATTAGACTCCAAGCCCATGTAAATAATGATCGACCCATCCTTGATTTGATTTGTTGCGTTTTAAACTTCATCTTTAATATAACTACAACCCATTGACTTTTCTTTTTCTTATATATTTCTTAAATCTACACCTACACATAAAACATGCATGGTGAAACTCAAGGCAATTAATTAAATGTCACATGATTGGATTCAAATATGATTTACTTAATAAATGGATTTACATGTTACCAACTTAACGAAAATTGTAATCTTTTAATTTCTCTTTACTTATATTATCAATAAATGAATTATAATATGTAATTAGTATTTGAATTAACCGCTTTCTTTATTAGCTTAACATATCATTTTTTGCTAGTCGCTCAAAATCATTAAAACCCACGTATGAACCAATGAAGAATAATATTCAATAAAACTTGTTCAAAAATGCTTCAAAGTGTATGGAATATTTATAAAATAATATATATAATTTTGACCATATCAAATATCCCCACACTTAAACCTTTTTCGTCCCTGAAAAAGTAATTTGCAATGGAATCAGAATTCGAAACTGATTTTTTAAAACATATAGGTTATCTTTTAAGCACAGATAAACGCAAAAACCGTAATTACCGATATTGTTGTCCACTTAAACCCAACCACTAGCCTATCAAGCCCCCAATTGTATTAAGCGCTTTAAGTTCAAAAACCACGGCTACATCTACCCTATCTCAGATAAAGAGAGCTAGAAAATTAGAGTCAAAGCAGACTGGTTTGACAAATCACCATAAGCCAAGGACTCGTTAATGGTACTAAGTAGATGCACTCGGTGAAATTTGATGGATGAATGGTCATGTGGAGGTCGTACGAGCGTACCCTAAATATTATTGGACTTTGTCCTATATATTCCCTAAAAAATATTTATTGACTAAGAACCTTCGAGCCCCAATAGTGTATCCTCAGAGTCATTATCCCCTTGGTAACACGTAAACTCTTAGTCCCGTCTAGTATGTGCAACTTTGGCCTCTTTTTCTATTTTTGAGAATGCTTCTTTGGCATTTTACAATAAATAATTTTCTCATGGTCATTTTCTTTTCGGACCAAGTTTTGGAAATACAGTTTCATAACATACTTTTTTTCGTTTTTTTTAATATATTTTCATTTTTTTTCTTGTTTTTTTTATTTATATCACCCTAAATTATATAACTATTTTCTAAGCTCGTAAAAAGATGGACATGTGGTGATGTGGTTAGAGTGCATTTAAGTCTTACCATCTCAAAGTTTTTAGATTAGGGTAATCCTCCCTAAGCATCGAAATTCGGATTTACCGTTTTTCAAATTATTATATATATAAAATTTGCTAAAAAGGACTATCAAAGCTAGTTGGGCCTACCGACACATCCCAAGCTTAGTACGTTATCTTTTATTTAATCTCATATATAATAGTAGTTTTAAAAACCAATCTCAAATTTTTCTATCATTTTCCATTCTTTGCAAAAATTTTCGTTAAAAATCGGGACATTTTTTTTTAGTTTTTTTTAACTTTATTATTATTATTATTATAATTTTTTTAAAATTTTTGAATTTTTTTTTGATATAAAAACGTCAGTTTCCCATCCCTACACTTAAATGTCACATTGTCCTCAATGAGACAGGAAAAAGACAAAAATTAAAGCACATTCACATATAAGTAAAGTAGAACAGACTCCCCTGGTAAATATGACGATATTGCCTTGCGAGTTGTGTCCCGTGCCCTCCAATTCGAACGAAAGCCTCATACTCCAATGCTCTCTACCAAGCTGTCACTTACGAACGAAAGCGGCAATCAATAAGAAATTAGCCTCCCCACACTTGAATCAAACCATGCATCATCAATCATCCAATAGCATCTCTGAAGCAACCTGAAAGTAAACCAAGAAACAGCCAGCACAAGAAAGCAAGAAGCCCAAAAACAAAGTAAAAATAAAAAATAAAGTAGAAACAAAAACATACGCCCGGGTTACCTCCTGGGAAGCGCTAAGTTTACAAAAGAGTCTTCAGCCAGACTCGCTCCCGAAATCTCAATCAGGAGGCTTTTCTTTTATCCAGCCCTGGTCTAACCCATTTAATTCCACCCTTCCAACAAATTTAAACAGATAACACATACTGAAACTAAAGAGTAATTTATAAAATTCAAACGAGTCAGACCACCAGAACTTAAACATACCTGGACCAAACCTAATACGTGACATATAATGAGGAAAATGGTTATTCTTGCATTTCAGTTTTCTCCTATAACTCTTTATGTACCATTTTTGAACCATCAAAACGTGTTGATCCAAGCACTTTCGCTCCCTCTTCTGTGGATTTGTCGATTTCGACGGCGGTCCACTATCTAGTTCCTCCACAGACTTGCTAACCTTCACATGATGTGGTGACTCAACTACCACTATATTATGATCCTCCTCCTTTGCCACTTCCTCCTTTTCTTCTTCTGGTGACGTTTTGATCTCCATTGTTGGCTTCCCCATGATTAGTGTTTCTAAATATATAAGATCGCCAACAGGATCAAATTCTTCATGTTCTTCAAAAACTGGTAAACCCACTAACTCATCACCAAACTCATCCTCCCAAGATGGTACATGCTCCTCCTCTTCGTCATCTTCTATCTGGTCAAGTGGCTCCACAACGGCATCTTCGCTCAGATCCGTGTAACCAGGTAGTGTTGGTGCATAGATGTCAGTAGTTCATATGTCTAATGTCTGTAATCGAGTCTGTAATATTGTTTATGTATTTGTTTGTTTAGAAGCGAAGTTGTTGACAAGTTCGCTTAGGCGAACTTGTTAACCAAGTGAAGTTATTGACAAGTTCGCCTAGGCGAACTTGTTGAACGAGCGAAGTTATAGACAACTTCGCCTGAGGCGAAGTTGTCGTGTATTTATATAGGCTTCGGGTTTACTGTTTAGTGTAGATCGAGTAGTTCAGTTTACGTGTAATTCAGTGAGTCGAGTGACGTGAGGTCGAGAGGCTGTAAGTAACACGGTTCGAGTTATTAATATAACGTGTGTTTGTTCTTATCGTGTTCGTGTGTTTGTGTGATTATATTCTACGTCCGTAACGATCTACACAGGGATTCCGCACCTGTGTATATCGGGATATCTCGTGTGATCCGTCCGGGGAACCTACAATTGGTATCAGAGCTTTTGCTCGATTGTGTGGTTCGGGATATTCACGCGGGTGTAGAATTCGTTCCATTTCGGGTATTACCGGGACGAGTTTTTGGTGTTTTTGCTCATTCTAGCCTCCTACCAGTGTGTTTAAGCCTTTAAACCGTCAAAAACGTCGTTAAAATCCGTTTTTCAGATCTGCAGAAAGTTTCAGTTCGTCAGGCGAAGTTGCTGTTCATCAGGCGAAGTTGCCGTTAGGATACGTAGGGTTTCAGCGAAGATATAAGGAGAAGCGAAGTTATTCACAACTTCGCCTACCTCCTCAACTTCGCCTAACTCTGCGAAGTTCTCATCAAGTTCGCCTAGTTCAGCGAAGTTCTCTTCAAGTTCGCCTACTTTCTAAGTTCGCTTACCCTAAGCGAAGTTATTCTCAACTTCGCCCAGTTACGCGAATTTAAGAAGAATCCAGCGAAGTTATTACTTAAGCGAAGTTATCCTTAACTTCGCCTACAGTACTGTTCAGAAGAAATTTTTTAACTTCGCCCTTTTCAGAATTTTTCGGGTTTCTTAGTCTTCAAGAAGGATGTCGTCGATCAACATTTCAGAGCTTGTCAAGATGGAAGTTGAAGCGGGGTCAGCTACAAAGGCCCCAAGGTTGCTGAAGGGAACCGATTTTGTCGCGTGGAAGGATCGGTTCATACAATACGTTAAGTACCAGGATGCGAAAATGTGGGTATGCATCCAAGATGGATATATTCCACCAATCATGGAGTATGAGGGTCGAGACCAAATTAAGAAATACAGTAAAATGGAAGAGGAGGAGAAGAAGATGTATGAAGCCGAAAGCAAGGCTCATGCTGCAATCACAATGGCTCTTCCACAGGAGATCCTCCATACATTCAGAAAGTATACATCAGCTAGAGAGCTTTGGGGAGCTCTTGAGAGCAGATTTGAAGGAAATGTAGGTATTCGGGCTTCAAAGATAAAGTTGCTCAAGACTCAATTTTCAGTCTTTAAGTACTTAAAGAACGAATCTCTGGATGACATTATCACTCGATATTATCATCTAATGACTGAATTGAGTAACTACTCCATTTCATACCGAGAAGAAGAGATTGTGGAAAAACTTCTCGATGCTCTCCCACCAAAATGGGAGATGTATACTGTACTGATGAGGGAAGACAAGGACTTCTCTACTTATGATCTTGAAACCGCTGTCAACAAGCTCAGAACTTTTGAGCTTAATATGGTAAGAAAAGAAACATCTATGGATCAGGTTCAAGATCCAGGCATGTACGGTGCGAAAGTAAACTCTAATACAAGCTCAAAGACTGATTCTGCCGCCTATTACTCGAAGGGTGAGTCGGGTGCCAATTCTTCACAGGAGGGGCATGTGTCAGTAAACTCAAATGGGGATGTTTGCTTTGTTGCGGGTGGATCAAGTGGTACTCAGCAGACAGCAAGCCAGAGTAGTGGATCTTCAAGTTCCTCAAGCAATAATTACTCTAAGATGCCAATGAGCGTCAAATCTGCTGAAGAGCAGTTTGGCCTCTATGCTTCATTTATTGCTTCATATGAAAACTATATTCAAGGAAAGGTGGTTGATCCAGCGATGCTAGATGAAGACTATGACCAGATCAATGCTGATGATCTGGAGGAAATGGATTTACAATGGCAGATGGCCATGATAGTGAGGAGAGTGAAGAAGTTCATGAGAAAGACGGGGAGAAAGTTTGTTGGTGGCAGCCCAGGGTTCGACAAGTCTAAGGTGAGGTGCTATAACTGTCAACAAAACGGGCACTTTGCCAAAGATTGCAGAAACGAGTGAGTTGAACGTGGTCAGGGCCGGTCTGCACAGCACACTGGGAGTACTAAAGAAGTCAATGCCATGCTGTCCAGAGAAGCAGGTGAGTACAACTGGAACCTGCATTTAAATGAAACAAGTGAGCAGGCAAATATGGCTAAGGTTGAGAATGAAGAACGTGAGAAAATTAACGGAGAAGAGAAAGCTACTGGTAAGGAAAAAGCTTTCATGGCAGATAACAATGATCAAATCTCCGAGGTAAGTTCTAAATCTATTTGTACTAAATGTGAGAATTTGTTTGAGCAACTTGCTACCATAACTGATCAGTATGTTCGTTTAGATGCTGAATTTAAAACTCTTAAAGAAGATCATCACTTTACGAAAGCAAGAGAAAACAGTTACAAAGTTAAAATAAAAGCATGTGAAAAAGATGTTAAAAGCTTAAAAACAAAACTTGCTGAAAAAATTGAAGTAATTGATCTAAGTTATGAGGTTTTAGAAGAAAAGACTAAACTGATTGCTGAACGAGAAAAGCAGATTGCTGACCACCAGGTGAAAGTGGTGGAACTGAACCGAAAACTTGAACAGTTCAGAAATTCCTCAGCTATTCTTGATCACCTTGTTAGTGATCAAGGTACCTCTACAAAGAGGGGAGGAATTGGTTATCACGAGGTTCCACCACCTTATAACCACAATTACACTTTTAACCCTAGTGTTCAGAAATCTGTTGATTTTGAAGTTCCTCAGACAGTTCCAATCAAGGTTACGAATTCAGAACCAAGTGTTAGTAGTGGCGAAACGAGTTCGCCTGTTTCAAGTGTAAATATTTCTGTTACGAGTCCAGTCTCATCGGATTCGGATAAGTTGTCCAAATCGGGTAAGACAAAAGAGAAGGTAGTGTTACCCACTGGTGGAGAAAAAGATAAAACTTCTAAAAAGAATACTCCACTCAACCCGTACGTCCCACCTTATGTGAGACGAACGGCCGGTAACACAGCCTCTACATCCAAAACAACATTTGAAAAGAAAATGGAGTATAGGTGTTGTTTTAGGTGTAATAAGTTAGGACATCTTGTTGCAGATTGTCCTCTGACGCCGAAATTCAGAGGCGTGCGGCCTATTAAAACTGAGAGTAAGGCTAATGGTAATTTTAATACTGCTAAAAATGAAAACCCTTCAAAGTTTCGTAATGTAACTAATTCAGGTTTTCACAGAAACAAACCTCAGTTTAACAATGTTAATAACCAAACTGCTAGATATAATACTTTCAATACACATAGGTTTGGAAGGCCTCACACTCAATTTCCAAGGAGGTTTCCTAATAGGACCGACATGAATTATCCAAATGCTAACTTTGGAAAGCAAAAGTACGGGATGTATAGATCCAAGACCAATTGGTCTTGGGTCCCTAGATTCTAATCATTTGCTTTATTGTGCAGGAACAGTTGAACAGGGCTGCCCACAGTCTTTGGATTGTAGATAGCGGCTGTTCCCGGCACATGAATGGTAACAAATATTTGTTGCACGACTTAAAACCTGTTCAAGGAGCGAGAGTTAGTTTTGCTGGTGAAAGTGGAGGAAGAATTACTGGAAAAGGAACGGTGTCCAATGGGAAAATGACACTTGAGAATGTGAATTTTGTAGAAGAGCTGAAGCACAATCTGCTGAGTGTGTCGCAGATTTGTGATAAGGAGTATACTGTTCATTTCACGAAGAATGAGGCGATCGTGTTGAAGCCTGGTTTTCAGATACCAGACGAGTGGATAGTGATGAAAGCTCCACGTGATACAAATACTTATGTGATGGATATGAGGTCTACTGAAATGGCCACGGGAGAATCATGTTTAATGACGAAAGCAAGCGAATCGGAATCTGAACTATGGCTCAGGAGGATGGGGCACATTCATCTTCGGAAGATGAACCACATTGTCAGGAATGGGCTTGTGATGGGCGTTCCCTTGAAAAGTTTTAACTTTGAAAACAAATGTATTGCATGCAAGAAGGGAAAGCAACACAAGAAATCCCATCTTACCAAGAAGGTCAACTCTATTGCCAGTACTCTAGAACTGCTTCACATGGATCTCTTCGGTCCAGTGAATGTATAAAGTCTAGGAGGTACTTCTTACTGCTTGGTGATCACTGATGAGTACTCGCGATATTCGTGGGTATATTTTCTGAAATCGAAAGATGAGACGGCTCAAATGGTGAAGAATTTGATTACCAAAGTTGAGAACGTCAAGAGTAAAACTGTGAAGTTCATCAGGAGTGACAATGGGACGGAGTTCAAGAATTTTGAAATGGAGATCTTCTGTCTTCAGAAAGGAATTGAACATCAATACAGCGCTCCGTATACTCCGCAGCAGAATGGAGTGGCTGAAAGGAAGAACCGAACTTTAATTGAAGGAGCCAGAACTATGCTGGCAGATTCGAAGCTTCCTGTGATGTTCTGGGCTGAAGCAGTTGCTACAGCCTGCTATGTTCTGAATAGAGTGTTAACCGTTAAGAGACTTGGTAAAACATGTTACGAGCTTATGCATGGAAGGAAGCCCAACTTGAGTGGTCTTGAACCATTCGGGTCCCCTTGTTCGATCTTGAAGACAAACTCTAAATTTGGCGAAGTAGCCGATGAAGGAATCTTAGTCGGTTATGTTGTTGGGACTCCCAACAGACGTGTCTTCAATACTTCGACCTGCAAGGTGGAGGTGGTGTGTAACACTGACATCACAAGTTACCAACCGCCAAAACCTAGCAATGGACCTGCTGAGCTTTTCGACTATGTTAAGCTTTTTAAGTCGTTTAACGTACCGGATTTGGAGATTTCTGAAGAAGAAGAAAGAGCTGCGACGAAGATGATACTCGATGAGGAAGAAAATCTATTGCAAAGACAGCTGATTGATAAGTGTCAACCTTCCTCATCAAACACTATTGGTACCCCTGCTGCCTCAACTGAAGAAGAATTTATCAATCCTTTTCACTCTCAGCATGAAACAACCATTGATGAGATCTCTTCTAATTTGGAAGATAATTTGCATGTTGGTTCTGTTCCGACCACGAGAATTCATAAAGATCACCCTTTGGATAATGTGATTGGTGATGTGTCCTCAGGTGTACAAACGAGAAGTAGCTTGAATGAACATACCTGTGTTTATACAAGCATTAAGGAGACAGTAATAATCGATGAATGCCTGTATACCTGCTTTATAAGCCAGATTGAACCGAAAAATTATCAAATGGCTTTAAAGGACAGCTCGTGGGTCGAGGCCATGCAAGAAGAGTTGGCTCAATTCGAGAAGATGGAAGTTTGGACTTTGGTTGAAAAACCAAAGAATGTGCATGCGATAGGCACAAAATGGGTGTACAAGTGCAAGAGAGATGATAAGGGGATTATTATAAGAAACAAGGCGAGGCTGGTCGTTAAAGGTTTTAATCAACAAGAGGGGATTGATTATAATGAAGTGTTCGCTCCTGTCGCCAGGTTGGAAGCCATAAAATTGTTTTTGGCGTTTGCTCCTTATGAAAAGATGAAGGTGTTTCAGCTAGATGTGAAGAGTGCGTTTTTGAATAGGAAAGTTGATGAGGTTGTGTATGTTGAGCAACCTCCGGGTTTTCCTGACCCAGACTATCCAGATCACGTGTACAGGTTAAGCAAGGCGTTGTATGGATTACATCAGGCACCTCGTGCCTGGTATGCAACTTTATCGGATTACTTGCTCGAGAATGGTTTTGAAAGAGGGAAAATTGATAGCACGTTGTTCTTCAAAAGAGATGGAAGCGACATCCTGCTGGTACAAGTCTACGTGGATGACATTATATTTGCTGCATCAAAAGTCTCCATGTGTCAGGAGTTTGAAGCCGTCATGAAGAAAAGGTTTGAAATGAGTGCTATGGGTGAACTAACTTTCTTTCTAGGATTGCAGGTTGATCAGAGGAAGGACGGGATGTTCATTCATTAGACGAAGTATGTTCATGATGTGCTCAAGCGCTTCAAGATGGAGGACAGTTCTCCATATGATACTCCAATCTGCGTCAATCACAAATTGGGTGCTGAAGTAGACGGTGATGCAGATGTGGACCCAACTCAATATCGGGCAATAATAGGTTCTTTAATGTACTTAACTGCATCTAGGCCTGATATAATGTTTGCTGTTTGTCTTTGTGCACGTTTTCAGGCAAATCCAAAAGAATCTCATTTGAAAGGTGCAAAGAGGATACTGCGGTATCTCAAGGGCAAGCCGAAGCTGAGGTTGTGGTACCCGAGAGGAGGAGACTTGGAGCTGGTCGCTTACACAGACTCTGATTATGGAGGGTGCAATCAGAGTCGGAAGTCAACAACTGGAGGATGTCAGTTTCTTGGTGGCAGATTGGTGTCGTGGCAATGCAAGAAGCAGACTTCAGTCGCAATTTCAACCTGTGAGGCAGAATACATGGCAGCATCCAACTGCTGCTCTCAGGTTCTTTGGATACAACAACAATTGCGCGACTATGGTCTGAATTCTTACTTACTCCTATTTGCATTGATAACACAGCTGCTATCTCAGTAACTAACAATCCCGTGAAACATAGTAAAACTAAACACATTGACATACGTCATCATTTCATACGGGATTGTGCTGAGAAGAAACTGATAATTCTTGAAAAGGTGGATACGCTTGATAATTTCGCTGATTTATACACTAATGCATTTGACAAATCCAGATTTCAAAACCTTATTGAACTGAATGGAATGATCAATCCCGAGTAACCATGCTTTTCTTGTGATATTTAAAAAAAAAAAAAAAAAAAAACGTCACTAATCGCTTAAAAATATGTCGGTTACATCAGTTTGAAGGACTTGTCTTCGGATATGTTTTGGTCCTCATTTTCTACTTGTAGATTTTGAGGATAGCCATTAACCAGATTACTGATAGTGACCGGGGCGGTTTATGATAAGTTTTTCATTCTTTTGCTTAAAATTAGTCGATCATACTTAGTTAGAAGGACACATACTAGTATGTGGTCGGTCCAGCCGATCCATTGGATCTTCGGGATAGCCGTTTACCTGAAGACTTTGTTTTGGTTGGGGCGATTAATGTTAAAATTTTTTTAAAGGGAAATGAAATTATTTTTCAAGTCTGTTACTTCGTAAGAAGTTCGTTAGCTATGTTAAACGGAAAATTGATCCAACCTTGGAAAATGATAGATATACTAATTTTGTGTGCTTAGCTAGTGAAGTTATTAGGCTTAAAAGGCTTTAGGACAATCATTGTATGTCATGGTAACTTTTTATGGTGCGTAAAAGTATATGTGATACAAACTAAATTTACTTGATTTTACGTGGAAACTCCTTAAGAGTTTTGCATGTCTTCAGATATATCTTTCCGAATGATAGGCAGAAAAGCGATTACCCAGTCATACACGAGCCCATGTGTGTTCTGATTCCCGTGAAGATAGCGTCTCAAGATACTGCAGTGATCCAGATACGGGACTTGCAGTTAATTTCTACTTTGAAGTCTATTTTTATTAAAAAAACAAAAATATATATATATATATATATTTGGAGTTATTGAAATATATTAGAGATGACAATATCAAGACTTCACAATCATTGAGTAAGAGAGAAGAACGGGAAGCAGATCAAGAAGAGTACTTACAACTTAATCAGACACTATGGGTCGAAGTCAATTCGGGGTGACTTGGGGAAAGCCAAATACGCTTTGAGGAGAGATAGGAGGCATCAATAATTCTGAGTTGTTGCCCACTTAAATTTTGAGGCATAATTGAAAATAACTCGTATCACAGAAATGATGAAAATCATCTTAAGTTATTTACCTGCTTACAACCTGTCTCTATATGTCATAATACAGCTAAACACGGATCTATGTGACAGACACGTAGTTAGTATGATTCCTGTTCGGATCTTTTCTAAAACGTAGCAGTCCCTATCGAGACTGAAATTTGATCCCTTATACTTTAAATTTTTTAAGTTTTTGTACTTAGATAGTTTTATGATTTTTTAACTGGTTACTTAGAATTGATCATGTTATTTATTTCTTAAAGGAAAATTTATAACTTAATTGATAACTGTTAACATTTTAAGGGTTAAATTTTGAAACTTTAGGCGATGTTGTTGAACAGGCGAAGTTGTGGATAACTTCGGCTAGGCGAAGTTATCCGTAACTTCGCCTGTATAACAGAGCCTCTATATAAAGGATTTTAAGGGTCATACTGTTCATAACTTTATCCACAGCGAACTTATCCGACATATTTTCCGGCGAACTTGATATTTACACCGATTACGTGTTATTTATTCCCGATTTTCACACCGATCAAAGGTTCGAGATGTTGTTTTATCATATATTACAAGTTCTTTCATGCTAATCAAGGGTCGTTTCGACCCGGTTATTAACCTCGAATCGTCGGACTTTCAACCGATTTTCAAAACTTGTTGTTACGTGTTAATCACCATACTGATCGTCAACATGTCCTTAAAAAGCTTGTTTTAAGGATCCTTAATCGTCTAAACTAGCCGAAACATCGGATTTCGATGTTTGCAGTATCTTACTGTCGCCGTTTCAGATTCAGGCGAAGTTAGGGTTTAGGCGAAGTTATCCATAACTTCGCCTGAAGCTTAAGTTCGCCTGAGGCGAAGTTATCCGTAACTTCGCCCGAAGCTTAAGTTCGCCTGAGGCGAAGTTATCCGTAACTTCGCCCGAAACTTAAATTCGCCTGAGGCGATGTTGTGATGAGGCGAAGTTAACATTAACTTCGCCGGGATCATTTTTACTTAATATTAATTAGACGAACTTAAAGCTGAAGCGAAGTTGTTCCCAACTTCGCCTCAACTTTAACTTCGCCTATACAGAGTTTATCACAACTTCGCTCATGGTGACAAAGCGAACTTGTGCTATGTCTTTGTGTCGTTCTAACTTGGTTAGTTTGTTGCAGATATGGCTGCGGTAGCTGGTGCTGGAGGTGCAGGAGGAGACGATGGTGATAACCAACGTCAATTCTTCCCGAGTCACAATATGTACATTACACTTGACCCGGAGGCGAGCGGTGTGGACGACTACCGCGAGATCATAACTTTCCTCTTACGCTCGAGGATTTTTCATGCCATAACAAACACTCTGCCGATATCTCTGCCGAATATCGAAGACTTCTGGCAGACGGTCGAATACGACTGCCGTGTTGAGCCCCCGGTCATGAGAGCGACGGTGAACAATCAACAAGTTTAGTTCAATTCTGAACAGATCCGGGTGGCATTAAGGTTTGGTGAAGAGACTAGGGATGACCCTACAGAGTTCGTAGCTCCCTTTCGTGATGGAGCGTTTCTCCGAATGGGCTACTCTGGTCCATTAGGTGATACCCAGAGGAGGAAGGGTTTCCTTCTAGATCAGTGGCGCTTCCTCATGCACGTTATGATAGTATGCATGTCTGGGAGGAAGGCGGGCACTGACGGTATGGGTGCGACCATGCAGTCTGCAATGACTGCACTGACCTATAACAAACGTTATAGCTTCAGTCAAATGGTCTTCTACGAGATTGATAGGCAGAGGAGGGCGATGTCTCGGGAGCGGTTCATTATGTACCCACGGTTCATCCAGATGATATTGAACCATGTTGCTCCGACTCTACCTCAGAGACGCCCGATAAGATACGTGGAATCGGTAAGCAAACGTATCTTTGCTCAATGCCGCACGTCGAGTGCGAGGAGCAACCCTGAACGTCGTCCCAGGCATACTCCACAGTTTGGTTTTTTAATTAACCCAGAGTATGTTCCTGCTGGTGGGGACGAGTTCAGAGATCCTCAACCGCAACAGGCAAGAGCAACTCAAGCTGTTCCTACTCCTGCTGTGCCTGTTGTGTCTGCTGCTGAGGATATTGATCTTGACGCTGTTTTTGGAGGTCAAGGCTATTTTGATATGGATCACGTTGAAGAGGTGCAGGTCTCGGCTGCACAAGGTTTGGGTGTGAGTATGACTAGAGCAGCTACGTCGATGGCTGACTCCGATTTGGATGAGATTATGAATGAGGGGAGACGGTTGATGGTGTCTCGAGAGAGAACGATAGGGAAGAGGAAGAGAACGGAGGATGATGATGAGTTGGAAGAGGAAGAAGACATACATAAGCTGATAAGAAGATCAAGACGGGAGAGGACAGGTGCTGGCATGGGAGCTGGAGAGACTTCAAGGACTGTACGTTTTGCTCCGGCCACACTGTCTGGTATGTCCATTGTTCCTTCTTCTGTACAGGTGACAAGTACAAGCGCTGCGGATGTTCCCGTGGTGGCTACATCAGCTGCTGGCACTCCTTCCATCACTGCTATCCAGACGTCGACTCCGGAGATCGTGTCTCTACCGCCTCCAACGCTTACTCAGTCGGTGGTAGCTGCACGTTTTGTGGAGTCAACGATCGTTACTGCTGCAGGGTTATCAGGTATGGTACCACCTGCGGTTACGCCTGCTTCTGGTGTCTCGCCTTCGCCTATGTCAGACTCAGAGAGAATAGCTTCACTAGAGCGGATCGTGGCAGAGCAATCGAAGACTATTCAAAGCCTAGTGGAAGCAAATCAACTACAGGCATCCCTCCTGGTTGAGCATGGGAAAGTTATAGATGCCTTGAAGGAGTTCTTGGCATCTCAGGGGGAGATGAGCTGTAAGGGCGACGAGCTCAGAACGGAGAAGAGAAACGACCGAGACGATGATCCCAATGCATCGAAAGATGCAGGTGGTGAGCTGCCAAGAACTTCTCAAGCTCTTGGTACTTCCACAGCTGAGGGGGAGTCTACCGACACGGCTGGTGGTGATGATGTGGTGTTGGTGGAGGATGACGTGATTGATGCGCTGAAGGAGCTTGACGATGACATGTTCAGTGATGATGTGTTGTTTGATGAAGATGTGCTGCCGAGTGATGTGATTGAGAAGATCGGTGAGCAGATTGAGATTGAAGATGGGATAGAAGAGGGGGAGATAGTAGAAGAAAACGTTGAACACGAGATCCCTGATGTTGAGAAAGCCGACATGGGTGCTGAGACGGATGAGACTGAGTGGGAGGAGCAGCCTAGGTGGAAGGAAGGCTGTGCTCATTGGTTTATTAAGACCAAGAAGCCTGCTGTTCCAGCCATGTTCAAGAAGAGTTATAACATCAAAGGCTATGCTGAGTCGAAGAAGGGAATTATCTGTTGGATTTATGATGAACAGATGAAGTTGTTTGTGGTGAAGCGTTATGATGGTATTCAATACTTCAAGAGAATGTTGAGATCTCTCAATACGTTGCCGGAATGTGAGGTGAAGGATTTGGCCAGGTTGGGCCTGATAAATAGAAGTGACAATAACATGGCAAGAGTGATTGAGAAGATTGTGTGGAAAGAAAGCATAAAAGAAAAGAAGTTTGAACTATTAAAGCCACAGAAGGGAAAGCTCGTGGAGGATACAGAAAGGGGATTGAGAGCAGATGGCAAGCCATGGATGGTGATGAAGTACAAACCGATCCGATGCATCAAGGAGGTTCCAATGAAGAATATGCCTCAAGATGTGTTGAAGAATCTAAAATGGTGGTACGTTGATTGCCAGACTGCTGAAGCCGTGATGGAAGACGAAGATGAACAAGAAGTGCTGAGGGTGTATGACCCGATGCATCTTGTTAACTTATCGAAAGCTGATTTGCAAGTGTTGAATGAAAAGAAGATATTCTATGTTCCTGCTTGGAAGGATGAAGCAAGGAAATATCAGCGAGTAGTCACGGTGTGTGTTAGAGAAGGAGTGCACGCTTGAAGATACAGGATTACGAGACAAGAGCTGAAAGATCAAGATATGAAGCTACTGCCAAGGGGGAGTCTGTTGGTGCATAGATGTCAGTAGTTCATATGTCTAATGTCTGTAATCGAGTCTGTAATATTGTTTATGTATTTGTTTGTTTAGAAGCGAAGTTGTTGACAAGTTCGCTTAGGCGAACTTGTTAACCAAGCGAAGTTGTTGACAAGTTCGCCTAGGCGAACTTGTTGAACGAGCGAAGTTATAGACAACTTCGCCTGAGGCGAAGTTGTCGTGTATTTATATAGGCTTCGGGTTTACTGTTTAGTGTAGATCGAGTAGTTCAGTTTACGTGTAATTCAGTGAGGCGAGTGACGTGAGGTCGAGAGGCTGTAAGTAACACGGTTCGAGTTATTAATATAACGTGTGTTTGTTCTTATCGTGTACGTGTGTTTGTGTGATTATATTCTACGTCTGTAACGATCTACACAGGGATTCCGCACCTGTGTATATCGGGATATCTCGTGTGATCCGTCCGGGGAACCTACAGGTAGCTCCAACTCCATCTCTTCTATCAATCCCTCATCATTATTATTCCAGAATTCATCATCTGTTTCATAGACTGCTTCCTGCTCCTTGTAAGAAAAACTCTCATTTTGAATTCTAGCACTTATCTCTTCTAACCATGCTTCGAGTTCCTCTATCTTACGAAGTCTTTCTCTTTTGATCAACTTATCAAGCCTGATTTCCAATTCCTTAATATTTTGGAATCTTTCACGTTCCTCTTGTTCGGCTCTTTCCAACATCATCTCTTCCCAACATCTTCTATATAAAATACTCCTAAACTGACTCGATCTATTAAACATATTAACTAGACTCGATAAAATAAAACATAAACTAAATTATCCTAAACACGACTAGACACCCTTAATCTAAGACACAAACTCACAAGACGCACCACAACTCAAGACACGAAAGACCAATTAATCAATTAACTTCAATCAACGCTAGTTTCGCTATCGCCAAAGTATCCCCGGCAATGGCGCCAAAAACTTGATGTGCGAAACGCGGTCTATAAAAAACATAACTTAACCTAGATACTCTAGTTTTAAATTTATAAATCTAGACTATCCTAATGCTAGAACACTAAACAGGCAAGTGTACCTATCAACTGTAGTAAAGCCTAATGAAGTCCGGATATCGAACCCACAGGACACTAGCGACACCTAAACTAGACTCTGACTAAAAACTTAAATAAATTGATTTTATTGATTTTTGTCTTTTTAATTATTAAATATAAATTAAATAATACCTAAACTAAAACTGACACGAACAAATAGGTTTAGAACTCAAATAGGGAGAACAACTACCTAGGTATGGAATCCTACTAGTCAACTCGTAAACTCTCAGAATTGGATTTATGATTGGTACCGTATTCTAAAAATATGAACCTTAAGGAATAACTAAGGTACGCTAGATCACCTCCCGGTCTCACCAACAATACCTAAGAACCCTAAATAACATGTAAAGCTCAACGGTTAAATGATTCGGATCACCTCCCGGTCTCACCTTACCTAACTATGCTAAGGTACCCAAAGATTAAATCACCTCCCGGTCTCTCTAATGACAATATACCCTAAGGCGTAAAGGGGTATTTTCATTTAATTTGGTTATAACTCGGATATGTAAGAATCTAAAGAAGTCCAGGGTAACTCACTCCCGTGCAATCACTACCCAAACCCGCAAAAGACCAAAACATATGACACTTAATTACCTCCCGGTCTCTCAAGTGACAGAAATTAAAGTATCTCTAAACTCTCAATTACCGTTCCTATGGAATACGTTACCAATAAACCATACACTAGTTACAAAAACACAGTTAGTAACCTAATATGCATCAAAACATGAAAGACAATCACAAAGACGCATATGGAACAAAAACTGATAATAAATTAACACCTAATACGCATATGCATCACAACCAAATGAAATAAAAACATTACCATAACATGAACCAATCAATAATAAATCTAAAACCAAAATAGATGATTTTAAAAAGTAATCATCCAAACCCAGACAGTGTAATACTTTAGCCAATCATAATTATGAATGAAACAAATATAAAATATATATTATGGTTCATCGTAAAAAGAAATAAATATGATTGAGCTACTAGCCTGTTGGTCTCTTTTTCAATCCAATGATAATAATGATGATCCTTTTGAAGTAGAGTAGCTTTCCAAACTCCTTTGGCCGAACCCCTTCTGATCGAACAGGGGCAGCCCCCCTTGATTGGCGTTTGCCTCTCTTCTTGCGTCTGCCCAGCTCCCCCGCCCTAATAATAATCAATCTTTTCTTTTTATAGTGCTTTCCACTGACATCAATAAATTCTTGGATCATTATTATCTTCGGTGGACTATTAGACTCCAAGCCCATGTAAATAATGATCGACCCATCCTTGATTTGATTTGTTGTGTTTTAAACTTCATCTTTAATATAACTACAACCCATTGACTTTTATTTTTCTTATATATTCCTTAAATCTACACCTACACATAAAACATGCATGGTGAAACTCAAGGCAATTAATTAAATGTCACATGATTGCATTCAAATATGATTTACTTGATAAATGAATTTACATGTTACCAACTTAACGAAAATTGTAATCTTTTAATTTCTCTTTACTTATATTATCAATAAATGAATTATAATATGTAATTATTATCTGAATTAACCGCTTTCTTTATTAGCTTAACATATCATTTTTAGCTCGTCGCTCAAAATCATTAAAACCTACATATGAACCAATGAAGAATAATATTCAATAAAACCTTGTTTAAAAATGCTTCAAAGTGTATGGAATATTTATAAAATATTATATATAATTTAGACCATATCAATGCGCATTTCTTCAGAGTCTCCAATACCTCTCTCAGATGCTCAGCATGATCATACTCGCTCTTTGAATAAATTAATATATCGTCGATGAAGACAATAACCGACTTATCCAACATTGGCCGACACACCTTATTCATCATATCCATAAATGCTGCAGGTGCATTTGTTAGACCGAATGACATTACGCGGAACTCGTAGTGTCCATATCGCGTTCAGAACGTTGTCTTAGGGATGTGTGCCTCCTTCACCTTCAGCTGATGATAGCCTGATCTGAGATCTATTCGTGAGAACCAACTTGAACATTGCAGTTGGTCAAACAGATCATCAATCCTTGGCAAAGGATATCTATTCTTTACCGTAAGCTTATTCAACTCGCGATAGTCTATGCATATTCTCATACTTCCATCCTTCTTCTTCACGAACAACATTGGCACCCCCCAAGGGGAAACACTTGGTCTTATGAAACCTTTATCGAGGAGTTCCTGCAGTTGGGACATCAATTCTTTCATCTCAGACGGCGCTAGACGGTAAGGTGCTTTCGCGATGTGCTGGGCTCCTGGGATTAAATCTATCTGGAAGTCTATCTCTCGCTCCGGTGGCAACCCCGGAAGATCCTCAGGGAATACTTCTGGGTAATCACGCACTATAGTAACATCTTTCATTTCTTTTGTCTCGGCCGTAGTGTTGACAACATACGCCAGGTAGGCACCACACTCTCGTCTTAATAACCCTTCGGCTTTTATCATCGAAATGTTATTAGGCCTAGAACTTTACTTATCACCATAAACCGTCACCACACTGCCATCCAAGGACTTTAGCTTTATTATCCTACTCTTACATATTATCTGAGTTTAGTATCAGACAACAAATCCATCCCCAACACTACATCAAACCCTCCTAAGGTCATAACATACAAGGTAACAGGGAACTCATGTCCCTCTAATTCTATCTTACAATTCTTAACCATCTTCATTATTTTCACCGAGCTGTCACTAGCGGTTTTTACTATGAAGGTTTCAGACACTCGGAAACATTTCATTTTAGCTAGTTTAATAAATGTCGTAGCAACAAAACTTCTATTCGCACCTGAATCAAGTAATACTAAAGCAGAAATACCGTTTACTAAGAACGTATCGGTCACGACACCAAGAATCTGTCGGGCTTGTTCTTGGGTCAGCATATAGGCCCTAGTCCTTGGCCTCCATTGTTCAGCATCTTTCTTCTCGCTCCCTCCAGCTTCACCACTCGTACAAGTCCTCGCCAAGTGACCTGTCAGTCCGCTCTTATAACACGCGGGCTTCGCATGGCAATCTTGAGAAAAGTGCCCCATTTTACCACATTTGTAACAGGCATTTGACCCTTATCTACATTCCCCACCATGAGACTTCCCACATTTGCGGCACACTTCAGACCCAGTGCCCCCACTTGCACTCCCCAACGTGCATTTTTCCGCACGTCCTACATGACCTTTTCTCCCATACTCTCGGTTGCTTGTTCTTAGGGTTCCACATTTGATTACCAGGTTGTTTGGCCGGCGCGACCCACTTCATCTCTTTCTTCTCTTCCATAGCCACCTCATCTGTCAAGTCCTCATAAACCGTTTCCGCGAGCCCCACAGCAGAATCAAAAGTACCTGGTCTACCAGCCTTGACCAAGACGCGAACATTCTGCGGCAGTCCCCTAAGGTAACATTTGATCCGCTTGGCCGCGTTGTCCACCATATCTGGCACCAACCTTGACAGACGGTTGAATTCAGTGAGGTATTCGCGGTGTGTCATCTTACCCGCCTTCAGACCCAAAAACTTCATCTCAACCTTCTCTACCTCTACATCAGCACATAATCGTTTCATCACTAACTCTTTCAGATCGTACCACCTCAAGGCCTTGATCTCTTCTCGACTCTTCCTCTACTCAACTGACTCCCACCAGTACATCGCCTCCTCATCGAATGATTGGGTAGCATACCCTACAGCTTGGTCGGGACGGCATTAGCTAATTCGGATAATTTTGTCAATTGCGGTTAGCCATTGGAGAGTAGCAATTGCGTCTCCTAAGCTAGTTAGCTTTGGTGGATCACAGCCTTTGAAAGACTTATAATTGCATCCATCTCGGCCCCTTTTTCTATCATCCACCTTCACTGATTTAACCGCGCTCGATTCTTCCCTCTCCCCTTTTTCATCCTTCTTACTATCATCTTCCGCCCTCTCAGCGGTTCCTTCACGGCCTCCAACAGAATTCTCGGGATTCATATTTTTTACAGCAGCTGCTACCGCTTGAGCAATAGCAGTTTGAATCGCCGGATTCAGTTGAACTCCCTCGTTATTACTCGAATTTCGACCGGATGCACTTCCTTCGTCTTCATTGTTAGTAGCTGCTTCCACTGACGGTTCTCGGACAACGCGGGGCCCGCCACGACGTCCTGTACGACCTCCTTTTCCAATAGCTTCCTTAGCTCCAGCCATTCGTATTCTATAAGGAAACACAAACGTCATCACTTAAGGAACCATTTAGTACAAGGATAGTAAGGCTAACAGGTAATAACAGTGGCCAACTGTGATTAGCTTATCGCGTTACTCTCCGTGTCCTATACACTTCCCCTTGTGAATCCACGTGTGCTAGTTCTACCTCTAACAGTTAGACATTCAAACAGTTCATATCATCATATACTCCTATCCCTAGCAATCAAGCTAGTATTTATACATTATTTATTATGCAATTACGCAAACATCCATTCATCATTCTACTTTATATGTGAATTTAATCACATACTTTACCTTTACTTAGCTTGCTTGAGTGACACATGGCATTCTCTTACTGGAAACTTCTTTCTTTTCTTACTTTAATCCCATTCTCTGTTCGAGTCTAAACATGTAGGATGCTTAAATCTCTCGAACTTTGCTCTGATACCAACTTGTAAGGCATCGTTACCGATGCCTCACATTTGGACGTTGGATTTACTCATACACAAAGTTCATACTATCAGAGTTAATAAAAACATTCTCGGAATATTAAAACATTCAAACCATTACATTACATGACCATTAATCCTTATCTTAACGAGCGTTTCAATTATTTAAACATAAAACATTGTCTTTTAAATATCATAACATAACACTTCATTGAGATGCCAGTGCCTTCAAATCCATGTCATGTGCTTCCCCTCAAGCAAGTTGCCTCATTCTACTCACCTGCGTGCATACTAAAAGTCAGCTACGCTGAGTGAGTTCTAGTTAATCAGACGACATACAATACATTCACGTACTGACATATGCACCCGAAGGTACATACTTCATATTTGCTTACATACATTCGTACTTTCATCCTTTCTTTCATACTTACGTAATACTTCCATTCGTACATATACGTTTTCAAGAGCATTTCGCCCTATTAACTTCGCCGATATTATTAGGTTCGGTTCCCTACATTCGCCGATACTATTAGGGTCAGTTCCCTACATTCATCGATACTATTAGGGCCGGTTCCCTTCATTCGCCGATACTATTAGGGTCGGTTCCCTACATTCATACTACTATAACATACCTTCCCTTTACATACTTTCCTTAACAATATGTGCAATCTCCGAAGAGAGTTCACGTACCATCAACATATCATACATACATTATTCATACATCATATATATTCATACATACAACATTCATACATCACACATATCAATCATACATTTAACTACCACTTGACGGCACATGCAATATCCGAATATCGTTCACGCATCGTCAAGCAATCACCATACATAAATCATACAAGGCAAACACTTACCACCTAAGGTAATTGTATGAATTATCACATCAAGTATGTACACAGCCCCGAAAACATAACAAGGAAGTGGGGCTAGAAACTCACCTCAATGCGGTCGCGTTCACCGTTTACGGTTATTCCCCTCTTTAGCGGTGCACGACTAACTGTATAACAATTATGCATATTAATTACTATCACTATCCATATCGTATTTCTAGTCCAATTATAACCCTCAGCGAACGGGGGTCCGGGGGCAGCGCCCCTGGCAGCGGGGTCTAGGGGCGGCAACCCCTAGCAGGGTCCAAGGGGCAGAGCCCCTGGCTGGGGTCGAGTTGCCAGGTCAGCTTGGAAAAATTTTATTTTCCATTAGCATTTTGAATCATTAATTAATTTTCTACTTAAAAGTTAAATGGCTTCTTTGTAATGAAATCATTCTTTTTCTAAGTTAAGGGACCATTCTGTCCTTTTGTTAAACTTCTAGTTCGTTACATTGCTATTAACGAATGGGCTTATCTTAGCGAACTGGTCCTTGTAGCGAATTGAACCCTTTAACGAACTGGTTACTAAACGACCTAGACCTTATAACGAACTGGTCCTTTGACGAACCAGTTCATGTAGCGAATCAGTCCATGTAACGAATTGGACCCTCCAATTCGTTATCTCCTTTAACGAATGACTATAATGAATCAAGGGTGATTCTTTATCTTTTTACTTAACGAATTGAACACGAACTGAAGCTAGTTCGTTATGCCCCCATGGACGAATCCGCTAACGAATCACCTTTTAATTCGTTAAGTTCCCGTTAGGGAACTAGGGTTAGGTCAGAGAATGTCAGAAACATTCTCTGACATTCCCTTCCTCGTATTACCTTTTCTGGCGCCGTCGCCGGAAAACCACGGATTCGCCGGAAAACGGGTTTTAACTCGTTTTTCACCGATTTTCGTCCCGTTCGATCC